>NC_142778.1:34727571-34955071 GCF_988280905.1 Pimephales promelas | reverse complement strand
TACCATTAGATTAACAGAGGTCCAATTATTTATCCAAACTTAAGTTGCGTTCACATTTACTGTTGCTTGCGAATTTTCACAAGCGAAATCAAGTCATTTCAATAGGAATCCGTGCTTTCTGGCAAATCGAATTTCTCAAATTAAGCCGTCTGACCGTGTGACTTCACACGGTTGGAAGCCCCTCCCACGATTGCTGATTGACAGCAGCGTTTCAACACAGACATGCCCTGAGCGAGCTGTCATCATTGTTGATACGCTGGAGTAGTAGCGATTGCGTTATTTCAAATGTAGGCGTGCGGCAAGCGCGCTCATAATTGAAGTGACGTGCCCATTTTTTCCAGGCGCAGTATGTTTGTACATTGCGGTTGTCTGACAACAGCTATTGTCAATTCACAACTATTGACAACAAACCCACCGTAAGCTGTCACAAGACTATCTATGGTAGCCCATAACAGATAAAAAAAAAAAACGGGATAATCCGCACTAACATTAAACTTTACTGTCAAGTAGGGGGCCACATGAGTTTGAGACCACTTCCCTAAAGAATCATAGTAATTTGTATAAAAATCGCATTGTATGACCCCTTTAAAGCTACATTGTGTGATTTTTACCCCATCTAGTGGTGAAAAGGTATATGACCATCAATTCCGATTTCGTTTTAACTCCTACGGTGGCCAATGTAGTCCAAGATTAACATGGCTTCCAGTTCGACCTCGTCCATGAGTGTTAACTCAAACGTAAACGTGAAAGGCGGAGCTTGAATTAACGGGTATGTCCCTCTTTGGCTAATGTACTTTCAAGATGGAGGGGGAACATGGCGACCGACATTAGAAACCCTTACCCGTATATATTTTCAATGGCATATTATACACTCACGAGAATACTTTATTACTTGAACGAAGTAAATATACATTAATAAGCACATATACTGTATTTTTGACAGAACTAAGTGTTTTTAGCTAAGAATAAACTAAAAGAGTTACACAGTGTAGCTTTAAGAGTATCTGATTTTAACAGTAAGCTTACTTAAGTGTTTGAATCGTATTGAATGGCTCAAAGATGCTCTAGCCCTCGCCACCTAAGAGACATGCGAAGAAACAGCCGATTTAGAAGGAGAGCAAGCACTCGAGCAGTGCTTTCTGGAGTTTCATGAGAGGGCGAAAGGTTTTCCAGAGCCATTTCGCTCAAGTGCTGACCACTAGAAATCCGCTTGACTTGAAAGTTCTGACTTCTGTGTGAGAAGTGCTTTATACGTCGCTATGCTAATGGGAATGGACCTTTTTTTGCCCGTCAAAAATTTCGCAAGACAGGGATAGCTGAAGGTCAGTGTAATGGACTTACTGTACACAATGCTACCCCACACACTAAAGGCCAGGACACGCCAAGCCGATGGTCGCCCATCGGACAACTTTCGAGCGTCAGTCGGCTACGTTTTTTCGGTGTGTTCTGGTTTTTATGGGCCGAGAGAGAACTCTGATTGGCTTAACGAGCGAGTCAGTCCACAAGAATAAAAGCGAAAGAGATGAAAGCGAGCAGAAGTCAAGACGGTACAGACAAGCGGCTGTTATAATTTTTACATAATCTTACCTAAGCATTCGAATGCACAAATATTTCCATAATAACATGATCTGACTGGATCAACGTAATTGATATTTCAAATGCTAAGCAAGCATTGCATATGCAGTCCTAGTTTCGGTTTCCCTTGTTTCTGCTCCTTCTCCTGCGTTCTGATCCAGAGATTTAGTACTCTATCGGAAAATGTGAAATAGCGCCCCCTACCGTATAACAATGAAAACACGTAAATTATCGTCAATGGTGGGGAAGCGTTATCATAAATGACAGAAAATTCTGTCAATGGCGGGGAGAGAGTTAAATAGCAATATAAGATCAGATTGAAATCGCAACTCTTACATATAGTCGTAATTATAAAATCACAGGGCTTTCTTTTAGATTTAAATTTAAACTTTTTTTATAATAACACCAAATATGGATACAACATTGTATCACCAGATCCCAGGTGATTCCACACTGCATATACATTTGCATAGACTTGTTTACAAATTTACATTAACCAAGTGCATTTTCCCTCATTTGTTTACTGTATGTGTGAGTCTGTATCTATGTGTGTGTCTGCAGAGTGTGTATTGTGTATTGTCATCAGCCGTAGAGCAGGTTGATGCAAATAAGCAAGCAAGAGAGGTGAAAATGTGATGGTGAATTTGCATTATGCAGTCCTGTCTAATATCTGGCCTGTCAGAAATAGAAAAAAAAAGTAAGAGAAGGAAATATGAGGTGTATTTTATGAAGGTATAGATAGGAAGGCCAAAATATCTTCCTGGTCTACAAACTTTAACCGTATCTTGGCTTGAGTGTGTGTTCGCCTAGCCCTGATCTCAATGGTTAGACTTGGTTTGCTTAATGAAATGAGAAGGTCAGTGTGTACGTGTGCAGAGAGAATTGAAAACGAGTGAGTTGAACTGGACATTGGTTCAGGAGGAAGGGAGAGAGAGCGTTTGGGAGGGGTTTGTTTGGACGTTCTAAGAACTCATCGCTACTTCTCTGCAGTCTCGAACCAGCTTCCTGTTCATGACACTGCCGTCACAGACCACAGTGATTCTTGCTGATGCTGTCAGAGACACAATTCGATGTCCAAGTCCAACAAGGACATATTACTAACTTACACATTTAGCAGCAGATGTGAATTTTACAGACTGTTAGACTGATGTACAATGTTGTTGTTTTCTTTGTGTGACTGATAAAAGAAAGAGCAAAGCAGAAGACAGAGATGCTTATCTACTCTTTCTAATTGTCTCTCTTCCTGTGACATTGACGACCTGAATAGTGACATCTACTGTATAGGGCAGCAGATATCAACACACAATCTTACATATACTGTAAACATCAACTTACTTGATCTACCGGTAGGGCTTGCAGAGCGCAAACAGTCACACATGTACACAGGCCTGTGCAGCAGACTTCAAGTGGAACCCATTGCTCATGGTGAAAGGCTTTCGGAGACATAAAACAATGTGTTAGTGTAGGTTGCAGGTTTTCATCTGAACAATTTAAGTCACTGGTCACTAGATATTTATATTTTATGAAGAGTGTTGCTTGCTCTGTGCAAAACTCACTGCAAAGGTGTTAAGATGGTTTCTAGTAGGGCTGGGTAAAAAAAAAAAAATCTCAATTCCCATTTTGAAGAACTGATATCAATTCCCCTCTGTGCCCTTTTTCTTTAGGAAAATCAATGTAATATATTTCGTTCAAAAATATTTATTGGATTATTATTTGGAATTTTGAGGGGATTTTATAATACTATGCAATATTTATAACATTTTAATAAAAACAACATTAAAATGAATTTGAAATATTGCATTTATTGAAAAAAATATTATTTTTTTAAAGATATATTAGCATATCTGAATCATTTTGTGTGTGTTCACATAATACTGACACAACTCACCAAGTGTGAAGCGATGTTAAAAATTCAAAACGTAAAATGTTTCTGACTGTAAAAAAAAATCTGACAGAAGAGGCCTAAGAGAGGGTTCAAAAGCAAAAGTCGATCTTTCAGTCTGTTTTCCGTTGATGAATAAACAACTTTAACATACATCCCATCAATTAAATCGTCAAACGTTACTTCTGATATGAAACATCATCTCAGCTTTCACATTTTGTCATATCTATGAATTAAGAAATAATACCGTTTTGGCGCTCTTTATTGTGGCGCAACATGTCGCCTTCACGAAGCGCACGTGAATGATAATCTCTTCCGTTATAAATAAACACGATTTAGAAGATATTTGAAAGAAACAGTAGCCTAGCTACAACTTACTGAAATCCGTACCATGTCTCATGTAAGTGCTCAATCAGTGTTTCGATCGCGGAATAACATCACACTGCTTGTAGCTAATAATCTCATGGAAAGTAAAGTCCTCCAATGAACGTAGACAGGAGCATTTTGATAAATATATCCACTGTATTGTATAATCATTGTATTTCTACTTATCATCTTCAGTTTGCCATCTTACCTGATATGATAGGCCCCAATGAATCGATATCGAATCAAATAGAATCGAATCGCAAGTTTGTGAATTGAATCTTGAAATTTGTGTCAATGCCCACCCCAGTTGCCCATTTATTCACTAGGATAATTATAAGTGTTGCTATGGCATTTCTGGATGGCTGAGTTGTTATGGGGTGTTTCTAAGTGGTGTTTTGTAATGTGTTTTGTAGTTGCTCGGACATTTCTAAGTGGTTTATTCAAGTGTTTGTTGTAGCCAGTGGTTGCTGGTTGCTAGGGCATTTCTAAGTGTTTGCTTTAGTGTTCGGTGTGGTTTCTAGGGCGTTTCTAAGTAGGTAGTGGGGTATTTTGGCTGGTTGCTAGGTTATTATGTGGTTTATACGGCGTTCTGCATAGATTTAAAATTTGCATTCTTTTATTCAAGGTCATGGTATGGCGTATCAATCTTCTATCGGTCACACGTCTTCACGTAATATAAATTCAAACTTTGGGGCACAGCGAAATGTGTAGAATTATCCCCTTTCAGTAGTTGCTGGAGAGTTTTGACTGGTTGCTAGTGCTTTTTTAAGTGGTTGCTAAGGAGTTCTGGATGGTTGATGGGGAGTTTAGACAGGTTGCTAGGGAGATTCTAAGTGGTTGCTAGGTGTTTGAAGTCAAAAGATCACATGCATCAAGTCTCTATGATTTTTCCAGGGGGTTAATAAATGCCTTCTGTAAGAAAAATATTTATATTTTGTATAAACTATAATCTGGCTTCCTAACCATTCACTCCCATTATAAACCTAATAAAAGCAAGGATTGTTTTTAAATATAACTCTGATTGTGTTTTGCTGAATGAAGAAAGTCAGCACTAGAAAGCATACACCTAGGATGGCTTGAGGGCAAGAAAAGTATGGGATAATTAAATTTTTTGGCTGAACTATGTCTTTAAGCCCAAAGCATACAGCTGTCCACATTCCACAATGGTAGTCTGCGCATTTTTGTGACTGCGCAGACTGTCTGCATCCAACAGTGCATGTGCGAATGATTTGAGGGCTTGAAAACAAAGTCCACTAGATAGTGCACAGGCAGGCGCCAGACGTGTTTTCCACTCTCACAGCCTAAGGATTATACTTTGAAAGGCTCACAAGACTGACAGGAATGCAGAAAATTAAGTATAGGCCAGGGCCTTTCGGTGGCTGTGCAGTTTCTTTAGGTGTATGTGCTAATGTCTAAGCAAAGCAGAACACTTAACACAACATTTCTCACAACCAGATCACATCTAATCCATGATACACAGCCATTATTGGGGAAAAAAGTGCCATCATCATTGCTGTGGTTTTCAATGCAGCATTAGGGAACCAAATAAAGTGTTCAACATCAACAACATATTTCATGATTTTAAACAAAAGATCTGAATGCCAGTAAAGACAAGTGACCGATGTGATACTGTGAAACTTCTGTGGTTTGACGGGCGGCTAAAACTATGTCTGTTCTGTAAACATATGCCATTTGTACTGTTGATCAGCATTGGTTGTCTGAATATACCTTTTTTTTCTTTCACGTTTTTGCAGCACCAGGAAATCCTGTGCCGTGAAGACCAGGAGACCAGTTCAGAGGAGAATGACTTGCCCGAGTCCTCAGGAGATCAGCCGGGTTCTTCAGAGTCCACCGGCTCACTCTTTCCGCTCTGCCAGCCTGGACGAACTCATCGTCCGCTGCCTCCACTGCTTCGGTCAGTGTTCGACTCACCTGTATCTGCCTGTCAGTGTCAGCCTCACCCTAGATGACAGCCATTTGCATTCAACAGGTTGCTTGTCCTGATGTTTTCATGAAGAAAACATGACCAAATGATGACTTCCGAGTAGTTAAAGTAGTTACATCAAGTGCTTCACATTAACAACCGGGTTGAAATTTATATATATTATATACGTAAATTTTTCAATTGTGCTCTTTTAAAAAGGCATCTGAAATAATAAACTAAGTCCAATGTACTTTTGTCAAAAAATACAGATTTTTTCAATGCATTATATATCTGAAACGCTTCCAAAACTAATTTTTCACTGAATACCCGATTTCAACTGCGCTTTCTTGCTCTCTCATCTCTGATTTTGTGCTCACACCAAATAAAGCTGCCTCTCAGTACTAAAAGAGTTCCTTTTCGCTGCTTATTGCGCTTAAACAGTCAAATACACACAAAATGATGTCAAAATGCCAGTCTTGGCGAGTATTCATGTAAACACAGTCAGTTATGTTTTAAGTGAACGTAAAGAGTTGAAAAAAAAAAAAAACATGTGTAACACTAATCCATGCGTCCTATCTTAAAGTGACAGCAGCCTAATATACCTGCTGACAAATAATGAGATAATATAAAAAAATATCTATATGGCAGTTTTCCCCCTGGTATTTGTGTCAAAATTGTGGCTAGTAAAAATGCTGAGTGGCTAGTCACTTATCAGAACAGAAAGTCATATCCCACTTTTCTGGGGTTTCCAGCCCTGTCTCTGGCCTCATGTGCCCATCATTCCCAGTATCCGTGTGCCAGCCAGATTATGTAAGTCTGCCGAGTAGTTTGAGGGACAGAGGGACAGCTGCTCTTGTCAAAGAGAGAGGGAGAGAGAAAAAGAGAAACAGAGGGAAATCTTTTGCTTTACTAGCATTCAAGGCCTGGGAATGTGTTTGTCGCTCTATGCTAATGAGACAAAGCCTGATTGTGCGCCTCAGTTTCGCAGGCCTGCCCTCTCTCTTGCTCTCTCTATCTTTAGATGCCTCTCCCCCTCTCCCTCAGTGTTTTTTTTTCATCATCCCCCTTTTTATAATACACTTTGCACTTTTTTTTTTACCCTAAGTAAGTATTAAACTAGCGATCCACTACATATTTGTACCAAATCTGATATTGGACAATATTTGAGATTTTTAGATTCATCAGTATTGGTTGATACTAAATATTTCATGTTTATTTCCCACTTTTTTACCTTTAGACTAGCCTGGCTGACACTGAGACGTAGTCTAGGAACCACATGGTCATTTTCTCGTATTTGAGACGCGGTTTACGAATGCCCAGAGCCGTTTATTGGGTGCTACGAATGTCTATCAAATGCGCCTGTACGTAGCTCATAACCAATCGTTTCATTATACCAGATGACGTTTGTAGAGCAAAAGAAATTAGATTAGGGAGAAGACGATGGGTCCGAGATTTATGTTCTAAACTACTTCGAAAGGTATCAAAAGGTTTGCATCGAAAGGTAACGTCGCGTCTGTTGGATCTATAGGTATAAAGAAACTGCTTCAGTGTCTCGCAAACGGTTAGGCTTTAAACGACACCAGACGATGAATAAGGGTCTTATCTAGTGAAACGATCGCGCATTTCAAAAATAAATAAAAAAGTTTACGTTTTATAAGCACAAATGCTCGCCTTGCTCTGTTCTGTGATGCGCGTTCGTGACTCGTTCATCAAAATGAACAAATCTTTTTTCATGTCATTTGGTTCATTCAACGTACGAAATGACTCAAAAAAAGATTCGTTCATTTAAAATGTTAGTTTTGTTAGTTTTTGCGCACAAAAAGTATTCTCGTCGCTCGAAAAACGCATTAAGTATACATGATTTCTTAATGTCTAGTGACATATCAGGGCCATTTTTTTATTATTTGAAATAAATTTCTTACATACAGCTCCTTTAAGATTGAGCCACTGTGTTCAATCTGACTATTTTAACGATGTCTTTCATAACTTTTGGGCCGGCCAGTTTCAATCCCTTATGAAGCCTATCAGATTTAATCATATCTTAATTTGTGTTCTGAAGATGAACAAAAATCTTCCGGGGTTGGAACAACATTACTGACAGAATTTCCATTTTTGGGTGAACTATCCCTTTAACTCGTCCTGAAACCATTTCTGCTAAGGATGTATGATTCCTAAAATCACGTGGTATATTGAGAAGAAGACTTTTATAAGATAGAAGACATTAAAATAAACAGGGGTTTCATATTGAAGGCGAAATCCAACCTATGTATAGAGAGGACAATATAGACTTAGGCTTGGGAGGTGGGCTCAAACCCATCTTGTATCTAATTCTAAACATTTTGTTTTGTAGACTCGGAGGGGAAACTGATCAGAGGGACCCAGCTTGTCCATATGACCCTGATGATGCATAACTGGGTCGTACCATCACACATCTTCGCCCATAAGCTACTTTCTCTATATCCTCCTTCAAGCACCACTGCCATTATTTTCCCCCGTCCATCACTCATAGAATTGTCTTAATCCCACTGACAAAGAAACAAGAGCTGCCCTGTTTTAGTTTAGCCTGGATTATTTTTACTGAGTGTAAGTGTTTGTGGTCTCGTTTTTCTTGACTCGTTATAACATATAAGGATTGTCCTGCAGAGAAAAGGGGACAGAGGCGCCCACAAATCTGCCACTTCATCAGGTTGGTGGATCCACAGCATTCACGCGTGCACCTAAAAATCACTTGATGAATGAAAGGTTTCATTGGATTCGTTGTCTGTCTCAGGCAGTGGATGAATCAGTTCCGACTGATGTTTGAGGTGGACCCTCTGTTAGAAGAAGCAATGGGAGATCTCTGGGCTCTGGTCAGGGTTGAAGGAACCGATTCACACTATCAGCTCTTCAATACACCTTACATGTGAGTGTTTGTATATGCGAGATTCAAGTAGCTTTATAGGCATGAAAGAATATCTGTCGGCCAGTAACTGTAAATGTATGTTTCTCGTTATATATATATATATAAAAACGTTTGATAGTTTTGATTTCTTTAGACTTAATTTTATAGTATTGCTCGGACTGATCTCATGAAATGGCGTATGTATGACACGCCAATTCGTATTTCCATTTTTGGCGTGCTATCAACACGCATTATCGCTTTTCAGCGTGTTTATGAACGCCGTTGACTTAACGCTATTACTGTATATATAAATATATGACCTACCCACAACCCCATCCCTAAACCTACCCGTCACTGGGGTTAATAGCGTTAATTATGAGTATTCCCCTACCATCCTAGGAAGAAAAAAATATCACTCCCCAGTTGTAGATGCATAGATATCTATATAAAGGCTAGAAGTCTCACGGCGGAGTATTTATCGTCATCACCGGCGGCCATCTTGTCACAGACAGGTTTTCTAGTGGGCTCTGTGGTATCTGATGTAAGAAATACTCTTATCTCGTTGAAATCTTGACGGATTTACAAACAGTTTGGTTTCTTACAAACGTTATTAACGTGGCTATAATTCTGGATGATTATTTATTTAAATTGTATACACTTATTATTTATAAGTATGCAGAATCATAACTACATCTCTGCCGTTTATAACAAACCAGACCGTTTGAAAATCGGGAGAAAATTGAGCAAGTTACGGTGATTTAAAAAGTACATGCACCATTAAAACAATGTTACCAGTGAGCGAGCTGCCTGTGACAAGATGGCCGCCAGGTGCTGACGTCGACCTCCATTGGCCAGCAGCGCGGACGAGATATCTAGCCTTTATATACAGTAGATATCAAAGGTGTAGATGTACATTTTGCTTTGTTTCTCTCTGACATTTAACGGCATGTACATACATGCCGACCCAGACAGCAAACTGACATTGAATCAACGTGGAAACGACGTCTCTCATGACATTGAAACAACGTTGATTTTGCTCATCGAATTAACGTTGAACCAACGTCAGACGCGGCATTCTTCAAAGCTAAATGAAAATCGAAAATTGGTTTGCTTTCATAACGTTGAAACAACGCGTTGATTTCAAGTTGATTTTCCGTTAGTTTTGAAAGAATGACGTGTCTGACGTTGGTTCAACGCTAATTCGATGAGCAAAACTATGTCAGATCAACGTTGTTTCGATGTCACATTTCCACGTTGATTCAATGTCAGTTTGCTATCTGGGGAATCACTCGGACATTAATGGCGTAGACATACACGCAGATACACGCGGATAAATGTGTATATATAACACGCGACTTGACTTGAAAACGGCGTGTATGTTTACGCAAAAGTCATGATGTCGCATTGCTAACTTCACTATAATGCTGAAAGAAATACGAGCTTCGGAACAGTATAAGTCATTAGTTTCAGTGCAAGTTTGTTTCTGACTACTTTCTTGTCTTCACCAGTCTGATTTGTGACGATCTATTTGGTTTCTGTCTGTCCATCACTATACCAGTAATCCTCCAGTGAATGTTTCCCAGACTCCCTCTCCCTCTGTGAAGAAAAGGAAGGTCTCGCTGCTGTTTGACCACATGGAGCCAGATGAGATGGCCGAACACCTCAGCTACTTGGAGTTCAAAAACTTCTGCAACGTCTCAGTAAGTCACCCTGAAGGCTTATGACCGCATCTCTCACATCTGATCAGATTTTGCAGGGAAAGCTAGTGCAAATTGAGACGGCCTGGTGTGTGACAGTCTAACCTCAGTATAATGCTGAAGTGACGGCACAGACTTACGCTGACTAATAAAGCAACCGTAATCACACCCATTGCACTCATACCAGGACATGCCAGGTCATATCAGAGGATCGTTATGTCTTGTCGATCACATTCATGAGCGCTCGTCACATCTGGATTCAGCTGTGACTGTTGTTGTGTGTCACGTTAGTTCCTGGACTACCGCAGTTACGTGGTTCACGGGTCAGTGAGGGATAATCCGGCGCTCGAGCGCTCTGTCATGCTCTGCAACGGAGTCTCCCAGTGGGTCCAGCTCATGATCCTCAACAGACACACCCCACAGCAGCGAGCAGAGGTCTTCACCAAGTTCATTCATGTAGCACAGGTAATTACATACAATCACACACACATTCGGTCGAGCGCAACGGTAGGCTTCCCCAAATACAAGTAACATTCATTTTCTCTTGAGAAATTGAATTTTAGCAATGAAATATAAACACTTTAAGACACCTACAACAGGATCAGAGGTTGTTGAATGACGGCATATACGATTATTTCGATTTTTTTTATTTTTTAAAAAAAAGCAGGTCCAAATTCTCAATAAAGATACACTACCCATAATCCTGGAGAGAAAGCGATATGATGACAAAGATCTGATCACTTTGATATATATTTAAATTATTAATATTAATTAGTAACTATATGAAGAGTTCAGATGCAAAAGCCTCTAAATGCCATTTGAAATTTTCTTCTTTAATGATGATTTTTATCAAACTTGTATATTTAAGTTCAGTAATTTCACTTAAATGGCAATGATAATTACCTATTAATTGTTATTTAAGTGAAATTACTGAACTTAAATATACAAGTTTGATAAAAATCATCATTAAAGAAGAAAATTTCAAATGGCATTTAGAGGCTTTTGCATCTGAACTCTTCATGTGTGTGTGTGCTGTCCAATTGATTAATCGCATTAATCGCAACATAAAAGTTTGTTTATATAATACCTTGTGTGTATATATATTTTTTATATTTATATAGACATGCATACATTACATATAATATATATATATATATATATATATATATATATATTAGGGCTGTCAAACAATTAATCGCGATTAATCGCATCCAAAATAAAAGTTTGTGTTTACATAATATATGTGGGTGCACTGTGTATAATTATTTTGTATATACATAAATACACACACATGCATGTATATTTAAGAAAAAATATTATTTATATATAAAATATTTATATTTATATATAATAGGAGTTATATATAAATCTATATACACTGTATACATGAAAATATTTGGTAACACTTTATTTTACGACCCGCAAACAACTGTGTAAGTACGCTGAAATTACGGTGTACGTTTCTGTAATTATAGTGTACTTCCGTGTAGGTACAAGGGAACAATATGTTAAGTTTTGTGTAATAAAGGGGTAACAAACACCACTTTAATTTACAGCCCGCAGGAGTTACACTTACCCTGTAACTACACAGAACAAGGGGGTAACAAACGCTACTTACTATGTAGCAATACCAAACAACACTATTTGCACTGTAATTGCAGAGAAAGGTACTGTTATAAAAAAGATCGTTTTAATTACACAGTATATTTCTAGTGTACTTAATTAGTGTACGTAATTTCAGTGTACTTACACAGTTGTTTGCGGGTCGTAAAATAAAGTGTTACCAAATATTTTATAAAATATATACAAGCATGTGTGTGTATTTATATATATATATATAAAATAATTATACACAGTGCACTGCACCACATATATAATAACCCACAAACTTTTATTTTGGATGTGATGACAGCCCTAATATATATATATATATATATATATATATATATATATATATATATATATGTGTGTGTGTGTATTTTAATTTATGTAGGCGCCTTTCTGGACACTCAATGTCACCTCACAAAACATGATTAAACATTTACAGCAATAAATATGAAAAGTTACAACTATAAAAATGTATTATATATATACATATATTATATAAATACAAATTTTATGTTAGATGCTATTCATCGATTTAACAGCACTAATATAGATACAGTATACAATGACATTTTGTAATAAAATATCTGTAGTCTATTCTTACAATTAATTACCCATGATTAATAATTTAAATAATCAGCATATCAGTATATGAAGAGTTCAGATGCAAAAGCCTCTAAATGCCATTTGAAATGTTCTTCTTTAATGATGATTTTTATCAAACTTGTATATTTAAGTTCAGTAATTTCACCTAAATAACAATTAATAGGTAATTATCATTGCCATTTAAGTGAAATTACTGAACTTAAATATACAAGTTTAGTAAAAATCATCATTAAAGAGGAAAATTTCAAATGGCATTTAGAGGCTTTTGCATCTGAACTCTTCATATATTCAATGCTGTTTTGATTAAATCCAAGCCAGTGCTTCATGGAATTTGTAGTTCATTCATTCATACACAATCTTTTACTTCTTTTGTATATTTTTTCTGCTTCTAATCAAAGTTTGTACTGTTGGGATTCTTTTAGGCTTGAAATTTTTTTTTTTTTTTTGTATTTGTTTTTAAATACTCTTTGGAGAAAATGAATTGGATTGGATAAACCAATTTTGTGAGCAGTCACTGTTGTGGATCTGAAAATGAAAGAATTGTACATGTTGAAATATGCATGTTTCAGTAGTCTGAAACAGTACGTCTGTAACTTTCCATCAAGAGAGACACTGACGTAAAATGTACTGTAGAGAACATGACAAAACATGTGGTTTATCTCCGACCCTGCGGCTATTCGTTTTTTAGGTTGCCTGTGATATCTGTCCGTGAGATGTCTGACTCATCGTAAAACATTTTACAACATACATGACAATGAAGACATAAAACTTTTCGGATTACAAAACTTAAAACATCATCGGTCGGTTGATGAGTGACACCTATCAGGATCAGCCAGCTCACTTTGAGGATGCCTGAGCATTTCATGTATTGGTTCAGAGGAAACGATTACATCATATGTGCTTTGTGTGCTGGCCTGTATTTAACCACACAAACACAAACGTACCGGTATGTACAAGACAACCCAAAGAAAACACCTAGAAAACATGCAAATGCGTCAAATGACGTGTCTGCGAGGAAATCTGATATAAGTATACCGCTCGAGTGTGATGTTCCTCTATTGGGAAATGATTTGGGAGAACTGTTGCGTAACTGTCTCTTTCAAGCGCTTTTTTACAGGAAAGAGGATGTAAGCAGCTCGGTGTTGCCATGCATCGAGAGAGCGTAACGCTACGATTCACTGCATGTTTCTCCTCTGTACCCCTGTTTGAGCAGAAGCTGAGAGCTCTACAGAACTTCAATACTCTGATGGCGGTGATAGGAGGCCTGTGTCATAGCTCCATCTCTCGTCTTAAAGACACAGCCAGCCTGCTGTCCTCTGATGTCACAAAGGTCAGTCTGTCTGACCCCTAGGTTTGCTAGCCACATCCTCTTTGCTCACACGCAACTATTTTTACAAGGGCTTAACAAATTGCCTGATCTAGCGCAGTTCACCATATGTCAATCATTTAATATTTGTTCAGTTTTATGCAGTTCACATCCACAGAAATCTGTTTCCCTCCAAATTCAGTGCAAAAATGATTGCAGGTTGTTTGTGGGCCAGTCTTACTGAAGGATTCGGGCTCCTTACGTAAATGTTTTAGTTGTTGTCCTATTTCGGAAGGACCATTGAAATAGCAATCTTGCCCTTGTGTAAGGTACAGGACAGCGCAGGTTGCTTTAGATTGAACTGTTTCTGCGAGCAGGGTACTATAAATCTCTGAATACTTTTATTCAGCATTAAATGAATCAAAAGTGCACTGTAAAAAAATATTGATGGTTTAACTTAAAAAAGTAAGTAACCTGGTTGCCTTAAAATTTTAAGTTGATTGAACTGGAAAAAGTGAGTTAATACAATGAAGGAGATTAATTTAACAATCAGAAACTCAAAATTATATGTTATCTGAACTAAATAAATTATTTAAGTTGATTTGACAAAAGAAAAAATGTTGTGATTACTACACTGTAATTTTTTTTTGTTGGTTTAACTTAAAAAAGTGAGTAACGTGGGTTGCCTTAAAATTTTAAGTTGATTGAACTGGAAAAAGTGAGTTAATACAATGAAGGAGATTAATTTAACCATCAGAAACTCAAAATTATATGTTATCTGAACTAAATCAACTATTTAAGTTGATTTGACAAAAGAAAAAATGTTGTGATTACTACACTGTAATTTTTTTTTTGTTGGTTTAACTTAAAAAAGTAAGTAACGTGGGTTGCCTTAAAATTTTAAGTTGATTGAACTGGAAAAAGTGAGTTAATACAATGAAGTAGATTAATTTAACCATCAGAAACTCAAAATAATAAGTTATCTCAACTAAATAAATTATTATAAAGTTGATTTGACAAAAGAAAATATGTTGTGATAACAAACCTTGAAAATATTTTTTACAGTGTGACAGTATAATATTACAAAAGATGTCTATTTCAAATTAATGCTGTTCTTTTGAACTTTCTGTTCATCAAAGGTTCCTGAATCATGGTTTAAATTAAATTACATTGAATATTTCACAATATTACTGTTAGTGTTTTTACTAAAAATATTTTGAAATCCAAACTTTCAAAAGGTAGTGCACATTATGCTTTAATTTATACAAATTGAAATGTTAAAAAAAAATGTATAAGTGTGTGTTGAAATTAACAGATTAATAAATTATGTAATTACAAAAGTGGAGTAAGCGGTTTCTGAAACACTGTTGAAATTGAATTGGACTGAGCAGCACAACACACTTATACCCAATCAGCAGTAGGGGGCGTGTCCACACATGATGGGGGAGGAGAGTGTGCCAATAAGCACTAGGGGGCGTGTCACCTCATGATGGGGGAGGGGAGAGAGTGGGCCAATCAGCAGTAGGGGGCGTGTCCACTCATAATGGATGATAGAGAGTGAGCAAAAGGGAGTTTTGAAGAAACACTGTAGAAAGAGAGATGGCTGAGAGACATTACAAATACAAAAGAGAAAATCTCACAGGGAAAAGAAGGATTATGATCAGGCAAGAGCTTCAGGACCCGTGAGAAAGCTTTCCAGCGCTGAAGAGACCTGAGGTTGGTTGTTTCTGCTCCATAAATGGGTTTTGCAACGTTTCACAGAACCAAGATACGTTATTGTAATGTTAGGTTTAGGAACAGGACAGTTTTGACTGTCATTGTTTGTCTGAAGCTCTTTTTTGTTCGTCATCTTCGAAACATTTTTTTGCTTGGCAGCTATGATAAAGAGTCATCCACTCTTTTATTGTGTGTTTGTACATTTTGGGGACGGAGCAATGAAGGGAGGGGTGTGTTTGTTTGGGTTGATTTCAGATATCAACCGTGTTTCTCAGAAATCACGTACTAACTAATATTAAAAAAGCAATCTTTATTGACATCAATAAAACCACTAAATGAGATCTAACTTCTCAGAAAGGCTCAATACCCTTCAATTTCCCCTTTTCCCCAGACTCTCAGCGAGCTCACCGAGCTGCTGTCATCCTACAGCAACTATTCGAACTACAGGCGGGTGTACAGCGAATGCACTGGATTCAAGGTGCCCATCTTAGGCGTTCATCTCAAAGATCTGATCTCCCTCAACGAGGCGTTGCCAGACTACCTCGAGGACGATAAGATCAACTTGGGGAAACTGCAGCATTTATACAGCAACATTAGCGACTTGTTGGCCATCCATGACTGCACCCCACCGTTTGAGTCCAACAAAGACCTGCTGCACCTGCTAACGGTGAGACAGAGGAAATGGTGGTTTGAAAGTGATTTATTAACAACAAATCCATTTATACTGGAAAGCCTCTCTTCTCGGAAGTGTTTGTTGTGCCTCGTGCATGCTGTGGGTTGTAAATACCTGACCAGGCCCCACCAGTACATGGAATAATTGTGTCTATTTAGAAGCATGTCTTTATTGAGCCTGCATCTATTTATAAGCCTAAATGAGTATTTTTAACATCTCGCCGGGCAGCCCTCATCTTTGTGGTTATGCTCGGCTGTTTGTGTGTGATACTGAGAGATGTGGATTGCAAACAGTAGGCGTCCTCTCATGTGTGACGGTTCTGCCCCACCTTGCCCACAGCTCTCGCTAGACTTGTGTTACACGGAGGATGAGATATATGAGCTCTCCTACGCAAAGGAACCCAAGAACCCCAAAATTCAGGTGAGGACCTCAAAATAAACATTGCCTTGCTATCTGGCGATAGCTCATGCTTCAGGATTCAAACACCTAACACAAGATATTAATGTCAGTGACATGGTATATTACCTGATATATTTCTTAAATATTATTTAAATGTATTAATTTATAGATACAATGATTTGAATACACATTTACTATGAGAAGTCTATCTGTATCTATGTATTGTTTATCTATCTATCTATCTATCTATCTATCCATCCATCCATCCATCCATCCATCCATCCATCCATCCATCCATCCATCCATCCATCCATCCATCCATCCATCCATCCATCCATCCATCCATCCATCTATCTATCTATCTATCTATCTATCTATCTATCTATCTATCTATCTATCTATCTATCTATCTGTCTTTCTATCTATTGTTTATCCATCTATCTATCTATCTATCTATCTATCTATCTATCTATCTATCTATCTATCTATCTATCTATCTATCTATCTATCTATCTATCTATCTATCCATCCATCTATCCATCTATCTATCTATTGTTTATCCATCTATCTCTCTTCTATCTCTCTTCTATCTATCTATCTATCTCTCTTCTATCTATCTATCTATCTATCTATCTATCTATCTATCTATCTATCTATCTATCTATCTATCTATCCATCCATCCATCCATCCATCTATCTATCTGTCTATCTATTGTTTATCCATCTATCTCTCTTCTATCTATCCATCCATCTATCCATCTATCTATCTATCTATCTATCTATCTATCTATCTATCTATCTATCTATCTATCTATCTATCTATCTATCTATCTATCTATCGTTTATCCATCTACTATTGTTTATCCATCATCTATCTATCTATCTATCGTTTATCCATCTACTATTGTTTATCCATCATCTATCTATCTATCTATCGTTTATCCATCTACTATTGTTTATCCATCATCTATCTATCTATCTATTGTTTATCCATCTATCTCTCTTCTATCTATCCATCTATCGTTTATCCATCTACTATTGTTTATCCATCCTCTATCTACAGTATCTATCATTTATCCATCAATCTATCTTCTATCCATCCATCCATCTCTTCTATCCATCTATCTATCTATCTATCTATCGTTTATCCATCTACTATCGTTTATCAATCATCTATCTATCTATCTATCTATCTATCTATCTATCTATCTATCTATCTATCTATCTATCTATCTATCTATCTATCTATCTATCTATCTATCTATCTATTGGTTATCCATCTACTATTGTTTATCCATCATCTATCTATTGTTTATCCATCTATCTCTCTTCTATCTATCCATCCATCTATCTACAGTATCTCTCTCTCTCTATCTATCTATCTATCCATCTACTATCGTTTATCTATCTATCCATCCATCCATCCATCTGAATGTCTTGAATTTTTTTTTGCAATTTATACATTAAAATGTTCACAGGTAATTGTACTCTTACTGTCATTGACACCAGTTAATAATGACTAGTTTGCAATCACGTTTTAATAGCAAAAGAGCTCAAAAAGGTCACAAATGGCGTAAGTTTTAAAAAAGTTTCTACAAATTCATTTTGGGTCACAATAATCTTAAAAGTTCTTGGGAGTTTTGCAAACAACATCAGGCGAAAAATGCCATATATGGACCCTTATATCATAGAGAATTGGAGTTGTGCTCTTTTGACATGGCCCAGTAAGAAACCAGTGAACCACATGGAAACACCCTGAAGAGCGCCTGAACAACCACATAGCAACACCCTGGTAACCTCCAACGGTACCGTATCATTATTGCAAGGAAGTAGATTTTCTTCAGAAAGTCTGAGTTCTCTAACATCTTAAAAAGACTGCATACACAAACTTTGACATGCATTATACATATTAGACATATTCAACAGGCTGATTATTCACGACTTATGCTGGTGTTGTCATATCGTCTGACCTTGTATGTGACCTGTTTATAGACAGGGAGTATCCCGTCAGATGTGTGGGTACAGGATTTGGCACACTCCTCTTTGTGCAAACACTTCAAAGAAAACCACAAAAAAAGACACATTGCTGAAAGACGCGCGATCGCTATCTTTGTTGCTTTCTGCGTGGGTGGTGTTACGTACAAACTTTGTTTGATTATTTCCTATAAAGCCTCTTGCCCTATTCGCATTTTACAAATAAAACAGCTTCGCATAACGTTTTCCAACGTTGCTGATCTTATGAGCGCTGGAGTGTCAAAACAAAACTGTCAGGTCTCTAACCACACTTGTTTTGTAGCCCGTAGCTCCGGTGAAGCCCCCAGTGGTTGCAGAGTGGGGTTCGGGACTGACTCCACGCCTGGATCCCGCAACCATCTCCAAACACGTTAAACAGATGGTGGATGTAAGTGAGAAACGTGCTTATTCCCACTCTTATAGGGCCAGTTCCTTACTGTGACAGTGTGACGGGTTCCTGGCCGTCCACTCTCACTTCCTTAACAGCATGCAAGACCAAATGTCACAAACAGATTTCAGATGTCAGTCCCTCACTTTCAAGATAACAATGATTGCGTTGCCCCCTACAGTCCATCATGAAGAACTATGATTTGAACATGGACGGCTACATTTCTCTGGAGGACTTTGAGAAGATTGCTGCAAATTTCCCCTTCTCCTTCTGCACACACGAGAGCGATAGGTACGAGGCCTTTCACACTCTGATAGACGCAAAACACACAAGAAGTCAAACTAACTTTTTTTTTGTCCAATGCTTTTTTAGTGTTTTAGAAAGGACTTATCTAAAAAAAATATCCATTTACTATTTAAAACTGATGCAAAGTTGGATTTTCAGCATTATTACTCCAGTCGTCAGGGTCACATGATCCTTCGGAAATCATTCTAATATATTTTGATTGATTTGAAAATAGAAATATTTTTTTTAACATTATAAAACTTTATCAATTCATCTTAATTACTATATACACACACACACTCACCTAAAGGATTATTAGGAACACCTGTTCAATTTCTCATTAATGCAATTATCTAATCAACCAATCACATGGCAGTTGCTTCAATGCATTTAGGGGTGTGGTCCTGGTCAAGACAATCTCCTGAACTCCAAACTGAATGTCAGAATGGGAAAGAAAGGGGATTTAAGCAATTTTGAGCGTGGCATGGTTGTTGGTGCCAGAGTATTTCACAATCTGCTCAGTTACTGGGATTTTCACGCACAACCATTTCTAGGGTTTACAAAGAATGGAGTGAAAAGGGAAAAACATCCAGTATGCGGCAGTCCTGTGGGCCAAAATGCCTTGTTGATGCTGGAGTGATTAGAGCCGACTGATTCAAGCTGATAGAAGAGCAACTTTGACTGAAATAACCACTCGTTATGCAGCAAAGCATTTGTGAAGCCACAACACACACAACCTTGAGGCGGATGGGCTACAACAGCAGAAGACCCCACTGGGTACCACTCATCTCCACTAAGGCGACAATTTGCAAGAGCTCACCAAAATTGGACAGTTGAAGACTGGAAAAATGTTGCCTGGTCTGATGAGTCTCGATTTCTGTTGAGACATTCAGAATTTGGCGTAAACAGAACGAGAACATGGATCCATCATGCCTTGTTACCACTGTGCAGGCTGCTGGTGGTGGTGTAATGGTGTGCGGATGTTTTCTTGGCACACTTTAGGCCCCTTAGTGCCAATTGGGCATCGTTTAAATGCCACGGCCTACCTGAGCATTGTTTCTGACCATGTATAACCACCATATCCCCATCCTCTGATGGCTACTTCCAGCAGGATAATGCACCATGTCACAAAGCTTGAATCATTTCAAATTGGTTTCTTGAACATGACGATGAGTTGACTGTACTAAAATGGCCGCCACAGTCACCAGATCTCAACCCAATAGAGCATCTTTGGGATGTGGTGGAACGGGAGCTTCGTGCATGGATGTGCATCTCCATCAACTGTAAGATGCTATCCTATCAATATGGGCCAACATTTCTAAAGAATGCTTATTGAATCAATGCCGCGTAGAGTTAAGGCACTTCTGAAGGTGAAAGGGGGTCAAACATAGTATTAGTATGGTGTTCCTAATAATCCTTTAGGTGAGTGTATTTAAATATAATGGGATTTTATTGTGTGCAATTCATTAAATGAATCAATCGCTGTCCTTTATTTTTCAGAGAAGGAGAGATCAGTAGAGAGGAAATCACTTCATATTTCATACGTGGGATGTCAGTGTGTGCTAAGCTCGGCTTCAACCTCCACAACTTCCACGAGACCACGTACAAAAGGCCCACATTCTGTGACGCCTGCGGAGGATTTGTGAGTGTTTAAACTGAGTGAAGCTCTGACTTGTCTTTGTACCTCATCTAACTGTTTTCCCTCTGTTCTCCAATAGTTATGGGGAGTCATCAAGCAAGGCTACCACTGCAAAGGTTAGAACATACAAATCAACCAGTTTCCCATAGATAGACGATAACACTACCCAATGAATCAATCTGATGTAGAAGAACCTAAGCCTATGACATAAACTGTAAACAGGGCCCTGAAATCGGATTGGTTGATTGGAATGATGTTGTTCCAGGAACATGTTGTACTCATGTTGGTCACTGTTTTTTGTAAAAAAAAAAAAAAAAAATGATGACCAGTCTTGAAACTTGTTAAGACTGGTCTAAGCAGTTTTTGCAACTGGCCAGAGGACACAGAATATCATAGCAACCCTATATCGAATGCCCTAAAAATGAATCTAAGAAGAACATAGCAACTGTAAAGTCTTGGCAACCACCCACAACACCTGAGCATAACAGTGATTAGGGATTCATCAATGTTACAATTCTGCCCAAACCCCTATATGACGACAATTCATGTCATGTTATGGCCGATAAATGACAAATGGCCAATAAATCCAATGAATCCAAAACAAAACACTACATATTAATTATTTAATGACATTCAAGGTAATCTAAATGTGAAAATAGAGGAAACTACCATGCACATTTTTTCACAATTAAATATCCAATAGCAATCAACAAAAAATATGTTATATTTAAATATTATATACACCATCAGCACCATTTATCATAACCCTGCTCTTACTTTCAGACTGTGGAGTCAACTGTCATAAGCACTGTAAGGATGTGGTGGGAATGGAGTGTATGAAGAGGTTCCAGGTGACCAGTAGCTCTTGTCCCAGCACCCCAGGCCGCGTCTCAGGCCACCACACTAAGGGCAACAGCTGGAGTGAGTTTTCTTATGCCAATCATGATACTGTATACAGTAAGTCTGCCGGTCAATATCGCAAAATAACCCCCAACAGGGTGATCGTGGCATTTGTAAGGTCCTTTGCAATAATGACCTTTTGATTGCACCGTCACATAAATCAGTTAAATGCCTATGAAATATTGATTTGAGAATTATATTATTATGCAAGAAGAAAGAGACCATGGTGGTGTGATCATAAAACTAGCATAGAAAATATTTGAGTGTTAATTATATTGTTTGTTAATATATTTTGCCAGTCATTATTAAAAAAAGATTGCATGTTAACATAGTTGACAAATGAGAATTTAAAGTATTCCAGTACACCTGTTAACAGAAATGCAATATTCAGTGGTGTATAAAGACATTACATAATGAATCGTTATATTTTAAGTACAATAGAATGCTACTATTCGTGAAACTGTTTAATGGGTATTTTAAGATGTCAAAAATAGTAAAAGTGGTATGCTGTTTTAAAATTAACCAGGTATGGTGATGTATTTCCAATTTAAACAGGAAGTTTGGTCAGGACATGTATATCGGAGAGCCAGTTCTTTATTTTTAAAGTCAACATGGAATGTAAATGCAAGATGTTTTCTGAATGCATCGTATTAATCTTATTTTGAGTGATTCATCCACGTGTATGTTTTATCTTTAAATGTCTTAATATTTTTGGTGAAATAACAGACTCTCTGGTGACGCATGTAAAACTTAATTTAGTCCGCTTAAACCCCGCCCCTTTCTTAAATTCGACCTCAAGATCTGCCTCTATCCAATGAACAACATCCACACTTTTTCACCAGACACCGGTGTTAATTTCACATTCAAAATGCACGAAAGCTATTATTCTTCCATAACACTAGCAAAGAGTGTCACATGCATCAATGCAACTGCTGTTGTGCTCACTGTGTGAAGCGTTCTGAAAAACTGGCCTAAAAATCGAGAACTATACTAACTATTTGCATTGCCATGAACTTTAATTTGCTGCTTGCTGTCAGTTATAAATACTATTGGGGTGTTATAATTTTAGAAACTGCTTGATAAGACATTTGTGTAGTGCAGGATGAGTCATCAGTATATTCTTGATCTGTTTTCCTGGAATAGTAAGACTGAAATTGAAATGTGTATTTCTGCTAAAAGTGAATTCAATCAATGTCTGATTGACATTCAGTCAATGTCTGTGAATGCACTAGCATACAGATAGCTTCAAAGCTAATACACAAGGATTAAGGGCCATAGAAATTCTTTTTCACTTTTGAAAAAATGTTTGCTGATAATTTACTCACCCCCATGTCATCCAAGATGGTCAAGAAGTCGAAAAGAAATCAACGTTTTTGATGAAAACATTCCAGGATTTTCTCCATATAATGGACTTCAATGGGAACCAAACGGTTCAAGGTCCAAATGAGAGTTTCAGAGCAGCTTCAAAGGACTTTAAACGAAACACCAGACGATGAATAAGGGTCTTATCAAGCGAAACGATCGCTCATTTCAAAAATAAATAAAAAAGTTTTAGTTTTATAAGCTCAAATGCTCGCCTTGCTCTGTTCTGTGATGCGCGTTCGTGACTCTCCTGTTCAAACTCGTTCATCAAAATGGACAAATCTTCATGGAGTCCTTGATAAGACCCTTATTCATCGTCTGGTGTCGTTTAAAGCTGCACTGAAACTCATTTCTCACCTTGAACAATTTGGTTCCCATTGAAGTCCATTATATGGAGAAAATCCCTGAATGTTTTCATCAAAAACCTTATTTTCTTTTCAACTCATTGACCATCTTGGATGACATGGGGGTGAGTAAACTATCAGCAAAAGTTTGTTTTAAAAGCGAACTACTCCTTTAAGGCTAGCTTGTGGTTTGCTGAGTGACAGGTCGTCCCGTCCTTGCGTCACTAAACACGTCATCGCAGAAGAGAAGTTACAAGAGCGAGGGGAATTTAGCCATTTTGCAAGGATAAATCATTTAGAATAAAATGCTCAATTTTGATTTCATGCTTTGTTTTCCGGCCAGGTTCTGAAGAGGAAGCATTCGTCTTTCCTAACGGAAACCGATCCGAAAGCTCCAAGGGCCAAACTTCATCGGACAGCGACGCCGAGGCGGCCACACTATCCGACAGGTCCACTCAGACGGACCCAGGAGTTTGGACGCCGGTGGCCAAACGGAAAGACCGTCTTCATTCCCAGAAGCAACACCCCCCCCTTGAAAAGGTATTGCCATGAAGCACACAATGTCTTGTTTTTCCTCACAGCAAACAAAGTTAAGTTGGTACGTGAGACTGGTTAGCATGCACATCTTGAGACTAACGTTACCTGCCTTATCATCCCAGAGTGCCACTCTTCCAGCAAGGGTGCGAGGTTCATCTGCCCCTAGTTCTCTCCTACAGGAGAAAATGGATGAACTGAAGCTGAACAAAGATAAACGAAAGGAGCCAGACTGAAGTAGTCTGTGCAAAATGGCCGTTTTGTTTGTGTGTGGTGGGACTGTTAAATACACTGGACACAACATGTCCTCATCTTTCTCGCCAACTGTCTTGTTCTATTGTCTTCAACAGATTGTTCATGACGTTCATTAAATGTGATGAAATTCTACCCGGAAGGGATTTTATTTAAGGGATTACAGTCAGGGCTCTTTGAAACCCTCTCTATGCACCAGCGTCAACTGCCAGCGAGGACCTCACTACCACTCGTCTTCGTACGAGACCGACGACGGACTTTCTTGCCTTTCGTCACGAGGTGCTTTCTGCAAGAATGGAAAATGACCAACTGTATTGGACTTGAACAGGAAGAACGTACCTCGTGATTTCGGTGCTGATGACGCATCACTGTGCCTTATGCAATGAACAATTCACCGAGGAGACGACAAAGGGTATTATATCACTGTTTATATCAGACAATAGTCCTGTCTCGATTCAGAATGATCACAATCTACTTCATTAGAGATCGTGTCCATTTGGCGTATGGAAAAAAAAAAAAAAAAGAGCGGGAGAGTGACATCAAGGGTCAATTAAAACGAACACTGTGGACCAATTTTGATTGTTTTTCTAACGTGTTTTCTGTTAGATCATCTCCAACTTGAATGTCTGTTTTACTAAATCTTGAATTTAGGCTATAGATTTTTATTTATTGAGGAATGATAAATAATGAAGCACTGCCTGATGTGATTGAAATAAAAATGTTGTTTTTTTTTGTCCCATACGAATGAACGCTGGTTTCATTAGATTCGACATGCGAGTGAGTGAGTTTTAAACCATCAGAAGAGCCACTGTAGTGTTTCACAATTTAATTCTCAAAGCAAAAATGGATTGGACAGGACAGAACAAATGACGTCCACGAAGAACACAGATATAAATGCGGTAGTTTGTCAGCTATGAACGCTTAAAATTGGCTTTTCTGTTATCAAGAAGAGAAGTTCAACACAATCAAAACCCTTCATCTTCCCATCTGCGATGCCAATGAGTTTCTAAAACATTGGACAACTACAATTTAAACCAAAAACACACTCACGTCTCGTGTTAAATGAAGAGAAAAGCAGCTACATTCCAAATTAAATCAAATTTAGGCAAATCAAAACTTTGTTCACAGTTTCTACACCTGCAGGCTGGTTGTGGTACTACAACGAAGCACCGACCAATAATAATATCTTTCACATTTATTACAAATCAGTCATATTATGGTCCTTCATTTCAAACTCAGAGGTTTGATTGTATCTTGCCTGATCATATCAGTACATTTTCGTTTAGTTTGTCATTTAGTTCCGAACGATATTAGTCTTGGTAATAAATGTGTCAATGGTATGAAAGAGAAAATTAAATGATGTGGACGGACGTGTTTTAATAAGAGAAGCGTGGCATGGTGTGTATACGTGTGTGTGTGTGTGTGTGTGTGTGTGATTACAGAGGTGATGATGTCAGAGCGTTGTTCCTGTTCACTGTGAGCCCTGTTGTCCAGAGTAGTTCCCACTCCCATATTGACTGTAGTACTGGTTCCACTGGCTCTGATTCTGATAATACTGCTGCCACTGCTGCGCATACTGGAGAAACACACCACAACAACTTTACAACAAGCTTTAGGAACTTATTTTACAGATGACAACATGTGACATCATACTCTTGTGAACAGTCTCAGTTGAAATCTCGTAATTACGACATTGAGTGAACGCACCTATGGTTTTGCATTTCAATCTGATCTAATAATGACAAAAGTGTTTAAACATGATAAGAAGACCTAAAATGATTATAAAATATTCAAGCAATGTAAAAAAAACAAAAAAAAAACAAAACTATTAACAGGATATGTGGCATGTGGACAATACTTTGAATCACTCAATCCAGTTTAAAGAACAGAAATTGCATTTACAGTGTACACATTCATTGTTTACACGCCATTTTTAACTAAAAAAAATGCAAAAACTTTATGCGTTTTGGCCGTTCATTTACATGACAACAGTGTTTTGGGGGCCTGAAAATGCAAATGGGTTTCAAAGTGTGTGTTTTTGAAAATGATAGCATTGTTGTCTGTGTAAATTACAAAAACATGAATTTGTGCGCATGTGTATTATTTGGAAGCTTGTTTCCGCCACAGAATGAAAAATAAAAAAGGTAATTGCGACTTTTTATCTCACAATTCTGACTTCTTTTCTCACAATTTTGTTTACATCTCGCAATTCTGAGAATTGCGTGGTATAAAGTCAGAATTGCTTTATAAAGTCAGAATTGCTTTATAAAGTCAGAATTGCGAGATATAAAGTCAGAATTGCGAGATAAAGTCAGAATTGCTTTATAAAGTCAGAATTGCGAGATATAAAGTCAGAATTGTGAGATATAAAGTCAGAATTGCGAGATATAAAGTCAGAATTGCGAGATATAAAGTCAGAATTGCGAGATATAGTCAGAATTGTGAGATATAAAGTCAGAATTGCGAGATATAAAGTCAGAATTGCGAGATATAAAGTCAGAATTGTGTGATATAAAGTCAGAATTGCGAGATATTAAGTCAGAATTGCGAGATATAAAGTCAGAATTGCGAGATATAAAGTCAGAATTGCGAGATATAAAGTCAGAATTGTGTGATATAAAGTCAGAATTGTGTGATATTAAGTCAGAATTGTGTGATATAAAGTCAGAATTGCGAGATATTAAGTCAGAATTGCGAGATATAAAGTCAGAATTGCGAGATATAAAGTCAGAATTGCGAGATATAAAGTCAGAATTGTGTGATATAAAGTCAGAATTGCGAGATATTAAGTCAGAATTGCGAGATATAAAGTCAGAATTGTGTGATATAAAGTCAGAATTGCGAGATATTAAGTCAGAATTGCGAGATATAAAGTCAGAATTGCTTTATAAAGTCAGAATTGCGAGATATAAAGTCAGAATTGTGAGATATAAAGTCAGAATTGCGAGATATAGTCAGAATTGTGAGATATAAAGTCAGAATTGCGAGATATAAAGTCAGAATTGTGTGATATAAAGTCAGAATTGTGTGATATAAAGTCAGAATTGTGAGATATAAAGTCAGAATTGTGAGATATAAAGTCAGAATTGTGTGATATAAAGTCAGAATTGTGAGATATAAAGTCAGAATTGCGAGATATAAAGTCAGAATTGCGAGATATAGTCAGAATTGTGAGATATAAAGTCAGAATTGCGAGATATAAAGTCAGAATTGTGTGATATAAAGTCAGAATTGTGTGATATAAAGTCAGAATTGCGAGATATAAAGTCAGAATTGCGAGACATAAAGTCAGAATTGTGTGATATAAAGTCAGAATTGTGTGATATAAAGTCAGAATTGCGAGATATAAAGTGAGAATTGTGTGATATAAAGTCAGAATTGTGAGATATAAAGTCAGAATTGTGAGATATAAAGTCAGAATTGTGAGATATAAAGTCAGAATTGTGAGATATAAAGTCAGAATTGCGAGACATAAAGTCAGAATTGTGAGATATAAAGTCAGAATTGTGTGATATAAAGTGAGAATTGTGTGATATAAAGTCAGAATTGTGAGATATAAAGTCAGAATTGTGTGATATAAAGTGAGAATTGTGTGATATAAAGTCAGAATTGTGAGATATAAAGTCAGAATTGTGAGATATAAAGTCAGAATTGTGAGATATAAAGTCAGAATTGCGAGACATAAAGTCAGAATTGTGAGATATAAAGTCAGAATTGTGTGATATAAAGTCAGAATTGTGAGATATTAAGTCAGAATTGTGAGATATAAAGTCAGAATTGTGTGATAGTCAAAATTGCAAGATATAAAGTCGACTTTATTTCTCACAATTCTGACTTCATATGTCGCAACTGTGAGAAAAAGTCGCAATTATTATTATTTTATTTATTTTTTATTCAGTGGCAGAAACAAGCTTCCATAGTATTACGTGTTCAGTCTATAGGTGCGTAGTGTTTCTTTTAAACTACGTTTTTGCGAATGCGTGTGAACGAAGATCGTTTTGACAACACTGTCATCTGAACTTAAGAAACGCCAAATGAAAACTGTCCGTTTTAGTACATGAATAGTTCTTAAATGGACTTCTTTCAATTTATTATAAAATTAACATTCGTGAGGATTGCTAACAAGCGGTCATATGCTTAATTATTATTAGCAGTAATAGGCTACAATTTGTCGGATATTGATTCGTACATTTTAAATGCAGAATATTAACCCCTTTGTATGATAGTTGAGAGATATTCCTATTTTATAGGATTTTACTAGCATTTTTAGTAGCAGATTAGAAGCTTTTAAAACTGTTATTTGAGGGGCAAGTCAAAATGATTTTCAGCTTTCACAAATGCGTTCACACACTGTAGCTAAAGTTGTTTTTAATCACAGAACATTGCTTGTAACTCACCTGTTGATACTGTTGATTGTAGTTTTGCTGGTTATATGATTGCCCAGATCCTTGACTGTCATGGTAACCTTGTCCATAACCTGGATATTGGCTGTAGTTGCCATAGTTGTAGCCTTGGTTGTAGTTTCCTTGGCTATAGTTGCCCTGGTTGTAGCCTTGATTATAACCCTGATGATAACCCTAAAAAATGTTGGGGGGATATAGAAAGCAAAATAAAACAAAAGTAGATAAATCCACACAAACATCTCATAATGCCCCAATATAGTCCCAGTAAAGTTCATTTTTGTCAAACATCCTGACGCCACCCACACTACTGAGACGTTTAGATGAACGTGTGTACAGTATGTGCTGCATGCTTTTTACTTTTTAACAACATAAACACAAAAAACAGCAGTTAAAGGGGTCCAATTATGGCCTTTTAAGAAGTCTTGATTTTGGGATGCAATCGAGTATGCTTTATTGTTTAAAAAACAAAACTTTAATGATGTCTTTATTTCCTTTCTGGACAAGGACAGTATACCGTACACACATTTCCAATGGAGGGACAGAAAGCTCTCAGACTAAATCTAAAATATCTTAAACGGTGTTGTGAAGATGAAAGGAGGTCTTACATGAGGTGACGACATGAGGGAGAGTCATTAATCACAGAATTTTCATTTTTGGGTGCCTAAATATTAGGGCTGGGTATTGAGACAAATTTCACAATTCGATTCAATTTCGATTCACAAGCTTGCAATTCGATTTCGATTACGATTCAATTCAATATTGATTATTTTGGATATCAGTTACAATAAATGGCCATTTTTCTCAAGGGAATCAAATCTCTTAAATGCTGTAAACTGTGGGAGTCTAGTTAGCCTAATATGAAGGTAATAATGAACTGTTTTGTAGCTACACAAACACTTAAATTACACTTTTATTTATTTTTATAATAAGAAGATTATATGAAATATAAACATATAAATGGTGGCTGTCATAAAAACTTGCCATATTTATTCAAATATGCATTAAATATTGAAGAACATTAAGATTATAATGCATATGTAATATGGTGTATATATTTAGCAAAATGCTCCTCTCTGGAGTTATTTTTTTCTAGCTGACTAACTAGTTTGTGGGTTTTCTGAGGTAAATATGACGATACATGACATTGATTACAAGCTGTTTAACTGACGTCTTTCCACGGTTGAAACGCTGATTGAGCGAATCAATGTGAAATGATACGGATTTCGATAAGTTGTCCTCTATCTTTTAACACACTTTCAGATGCTCATTCATGTTTATTTGGCGCTGTGACTGGTATTATTAAGCCGGAAGAGAGATCAGCGCTGCTGCTTCTCCAGAGCGATCTCACGCCACAGCGCCAAAACCTTATTTATGTTTTTGAATTTCTAAAGAAAATGGACGTAATTTGAAATTTGAGACTTTGTTTCATATCAATAGTAACAAAGGACAAAGATTATTGCGATTTTTTGGATGCGCGCAGCCGCGATACAATGTCCCATTCTTTCAAATGAAACAGGATGACTAATCGATTCTTGAGATTTAAGAATCGATATCGGTTCGTAAAAATGAGAATCAATTAATATTGAGAAATAGATATTTATTACCCAGCCCTACTAAATATGTGTCACAGATACATGGCTGTGAACATCACTCACTTGGCTATTTCCCTCTTTGCTATAGGAGCCGTAGCGGTTATTACTGTAGGTTCCTTCAGACTGATGTCTGCTGCTGTATCCATCTCGCCCGTCTCTGTAATTTCCTCCCCAGCGGTTCTGACTGTAACCATCGCGGTTATAACCTGACAAAGCACAGAGCAAGATGACGAAAACACGAATGACAGAATTTTTGAATAAGTGATCATGACACCCATAAGGTCACTCCACCTCCCCTATAGCCTCCTGCGGGAGGTCCTCTGCTCCGATGGTCTCCTCTCGATCCCCCGTGGTGGTCGTACTGCTGGTGGCCGCTTTCACGTCTCCGGGATCCCCAGCTGTCCATGCGTTTCTCAGGAGGAGGCCCGGCCTTACGACCCTCCTCATTGTACCGTTTCACCAGCTCCTCTGCCTCGGCTTTCTGGAGCTCAACAAAGATCACTTCATCCAGGAAGTCTCCAACCTCTGGGAGCGCAAAGTTGGCTTTAAAGCCATGGAAAGAGGAAAGAAGATCAAACTAACAGACAGAAAACAAAGACTTTATTAAAGGGATAGTTCACTTTGAAATTAATTTTTGATACGTTTTATCTTAGCTCAAGGGCATCCAAGATGTAGGTGTCTTTGTTTCCGCAGTAGTTTCAATTTTGATATTTTTAGGTCAAACCGTTCTTGTCAGTCATATAATAGAGGTCTATGGTCACCACCTCAAAGAGCATGCACAGAGAAGTCCAAATTAAACATGATTTAATGACCCGTAAATGTGAGTACACATTGATTGCCCAAGACATGAAACGAGCGGAGATCACTTCTGGGGCTTTACGGCGCACTTGCGTTGCCCTCGCCCTCAGAGTACTTGGACGTGGCTGTGATTACAAGAGGTAAAAACGATATAAATTCTGCTAGTTTTCTCACACAAAACGCTCGTTTCGTGTCTTAGGCCATCAATGTGTACTCACATTTACGAGTCATTAAATCATGTTTAATTTGGACTTCTCTGTGCATGCTCTTTGAGGTGGTGACCATAGACCTCCATTATATGACTGACAGACACGAACGGTTTGACCTAAAAATATCAAAATTGAAACTACTGTGGAAACAATCTTGGATGCCCTTGAGGTAAGCTAAAACATATCAAAAAATAATTTCAAAGTGAGCTATCCCTTTAATATTAGGTATACACAGCCTGAGAACAGGGGTCCGAGAGATAAACCCGTTTTATATGATGAAGTGGTACATGTCAAAGTTTAATTACTAAAGGCAGAAGTTTCAATCAAGTGATATTTTATCATTTCTAATGTTGTTGTTTTCCATAGCAGCGTTCTTACCTTTCATTTCTAAAACAGCATGATCGGGCACATCCTTCCCTTCCTCGGTTTGCTTTAACCTTCGCTCTTTTAAATCTTCGTCCGAGGGACAAATTACAACAGCCTTGCGTTGAAAACCTTCAAAAGGACGCATTTTTCGTCTCTGGGCTGATCCATATACATTCGTCTAGAAATAAGGACAAGAAAGAAGTAGAAGCTGTTTATTATTTTTTCTTTTGAGTTCTGTAAAAATGTGTTTTATTGAAATAAGAGTAGTTTTTCTTTCTTTCCCTGATGGACTCTTAACAACACCTTCACTTTTTTTTAGAGATCCTTCGGCCACGTTCACACAGAAGCAGAAAACGGTTGTCAGTCCTCTATTATAGGATAGTTCATTTTGTCTTTGTTTCCGCAGTAGTTTCAATTTTGATATTTTTAGGTCAAACCGTACTTGTCTGTCAGTCATATAATGCAGGTCTATGGTCACCACCTCAAAGAGCATGCGCAGAGAAGTCCAAATTAAACATGATTTAATGACTCGTAAATGTAAGTACACATTGATGGCCTACACTTCTCTATGCATTTTCTTTGAGGTGGTGACCATAGACCTCCACTATATGACTGACAGACAAGAATGGTTTGACCTAAAAATATCAAAATTGAAACAACTGCGGAAACAAAGACACCAACATTTTGGATGCCCTTGAGGTAAGATAAAACATACCAAAAATTAATTTCAAAGTGAGCTATCCCTTTAATAATGTTACATTCGTTTATTTACGAGAGAGAAAACAGCATTCTAGGACCAAACTGAACATTTTCAGGACACACAACCACATTCTCGGAAAGCAGAGACACACTCACACACTGTCCTGAAAAGCCAAGATTTACCACTTACCTTTGTACTGAAAAAAACACTACAACAACAAAAGCAACCCACAGGATAACAGACGTCTCTTTATAACCGAGGATATTTCTTTTAGAATTACCATTGCAACAAAATGTGTTTTTCTCCCTCACCAGGCTGAGAATACTTGTCTTCCTACAGTCATGGGCTACTAATCATTTTCAAAGAGGCTCACAGAACAATTCTACATAATTGGAAATGGAAGATAATTAAAATGCTAAAAAGAACATGTTTGATCTTCATGATGTTTTTCTGACACTTCAGTTTGTCCTTTCAATACAACTTTCAATCAAAGGCTGCTGTTTTTAACCTATTATATGAAGGATATGGATAAGATGAAAGATTTTTATCCAGAAAGATATATTAATTAATTCCAAGAAGAACATAAGAGCTCATTCACAGTCATGCTTTCGCTGGGAATCATGGGAAGGTGTTTTCTGTACCTGATCCAGGATGTAGTTTCGTTTTTTGCGGGCGGCGATCTGGATCAGTCGGTTCAGACACTGAGTGGCCTGTTGAATCAGGATATCCCAGCGTCCGGCGTAGTTACGCTGGCGACGCAATCCCATCACCTACGACCATACAGAGAAAGAGAGAGTGTCACCCCACCTTTTTTGAATATACATGATAATGTACATTTCGAACTTAAATGGTTGTAATTAAAGAATGCTTTGGAATATCGACGTAAGATTGGTCTCGTTTTAAAGAAGACATTTGGCAGATTTTTGTAGAAGTGAAATATATTAAGAAAGTGAAATAAAAACAAGGTTATAGATGTTTGAGTTTATGAAAATGTACAATGTAAAGAATTTAATTATTGATCTTTTATATAAAATATATATTTTCAAAACCTGTGTGACTAAAACTGCAAAAAAAAAAAAAAAAAAAGCCATCGGAGCAAGTTGTGTTTCAAATTTTAAGTTGATATCTCAAAAAATGAGTTTTCAGTGAGATTTTGGTGGGTGCAGTACCGAACAATTCCACTAGGGCACAACCAGACTCCATTACTGCCCATATAAGGGCGTCTCCATTTCCATATGTGTTTTGAGTGATATGAACCATTATTTCCACAATTTTCATACAATTTATGAAGTAGAGATCCTATTCAGAAGTAGTATGGGAAGTTTGGCAGATTTTGATATGAATTTAACTTCTAAGAAACAAAAAGAACAGGCATGTGCGATATAGCTCGCTGCCACCTCACAAATGGTGAATCTATTATTTTTTTCTTTATATTTAAAACATTCCAGACCTATTTTTTTCTAAAATAATTGAATGGATGCTATCTTTTCAACTCTTGGCATGAAAACAAACTGAGGTTTCTACCCTTCTTTCATGATTTTTCATGTTCATCACTTATTTCAAAATAAAGGTCTCAACACGCCTTAGGACTATGAAAATATTCTTGCTGCAAATTGATAAATGACGGCTCCTCTGTAATTTATTTTGAAAACCAATCAACCAAATATGTAAAATAGAGATTGTGATTATAAAATTGTAAAAACTATTTTTTTAAGCAATAAACACTACCGTTCAAAAGTATGAAAAATATATACATGTATAAATTTGCAAATAAAGTTAAAAAAAAGTCAACACGACATCTTTTCTCAAATGTGAACCATAAAACACATTTAAAACCTGCTGATCTTACCTTCATTTTCTCCATGATGGCGTTTGTGCCCAGGATGTTAAACTTCTTCTCTGGGTTCATTTCTGCATGCTTAGACGCCCATGTGGTTTTACCGCACGCAGGAAGACCGACCATCATCAGGACCTACAGACAACAGCCATAAACTCTTGATTATACATCTTTATTTGAGACCAAGATATTTTAGTTTTTGAAAGGAGTCTCTTACACTCAGAGGCTGCATCTATCAAAAATACAATAAAAACCACAATATTGTGAAATATCACAATAAAAAAAAAAATGTTTTCTATTTGAATATATTATAAAATGCAACTTATTCCTTTGATCTAAGCTGAATTTACTGCATGATTACTGCAGTCTTCAGTGTCACATGATCAAATCACTCTAATATGATGATTTAGTGCTCAATAAACATTTCTGATTATCAATGTTGCAAACAGTTGAGCTTCTTAAAGGAGTAGTTCACTTTTAAAAAGACTTTTGCTGATAATTGACTCACCCCCATGTCACCCAAGATGTCCATGTCTTTCTTTTTTCAGTCGAAAAGAAATGAAGGTTTTTGATGAAAACATTCCAGCATTTTTTTTCCATATTATGGACTTCAATGGGGTCCAAATGGTTCAAGGTCCAAATGAGTGTTTAAAAAAAATAAAATAAAATACGTTTAAGTTTTATAAGCTCAAATGCTCACCTTCCTCTGTTCTGTGATGCACGTTCGAACTCGTTTATCAAAATGAACAAATCTTTTTTCATATCATTTGGTTCATTCAACGAACGAAATGAACGAGTTGACTCTTGAAAAGATTTGTTTATTTCAGTTCAAACAGGAGAGTCACACAGAACAGAGCAAAAATGGCCCATCGTTTCGCTAGATAAGACCCTTATTCATCGTCTGGCGTCGTTTAAAGCTGCACTGAAAGTGTATTTTGGACCTTGAACCGTTTGGACCCCATTGAAGTCCATTATATGGAGAAAAATCCTGGAATGTTTTCATCAAAAACCTTAATTTATTTTCGACTGAAGAAAGAAAGACATGGACATCTGGGATCACATGGGGGTGAGTAAATTATCAGCAAAAGTTTTTTTTAAAAGTGAACTACTACTTTAATGGGTGGGATTTATGGCAAATGAGAATGAGCGTGCACGTGCGTCCCATTTACGACTGATTGTAATTCATTAACACACACACATTTCACTATCACATCTGATGAAGTATTTGTGAATCAGAAGATGAGTTTTCGGGAAGGTCTCTTTACGCTCAAATCACTCTTGTATTTACGAATGTTTCATGAATGAGACCCATTGAGTGTCATTGTATCATTGTCAACAAACTCTTGCTTGCATGTACAGTACAACATGTTCATTTTTTGTTCTTTGTCGTTCGTCATCGTTGCTTTATTGTGGGCAGAACAATGAAGGGAGGGGTGTGTGTGTTTGGGTTGATTTCAAATATCAACAGTGTTTCTCAGAAATCTGAGTACAAACTGCATGTATAAATAAGCACATTTGTGTAACAGAACACCAAGTTCGGACGTTACTAGAATTATTCTGAACTTGTGTGAATGACGTCAACTGATTGTCCTGGTGTTTCTGTATCCAACATTAGTTTGATGCTGGATACTCTTATTTTCAACAGAAACATATTGGTTTCTCTTTATATTATGGGTCAAACTGATTTCCTCGACACTGTATGGAGTGAATTAGGAGAATTTACCTCACAATCAGATTTGTTGGTAGGACCAACAGTGCCTCTGACCCTGTTCTCCATGTCGACGGCCCCGATGAGTGCGTACTCTTCTGGCAAAGGAAAGAAAGGTTCGTCCTGTTGGCCAAAGTTAAACTGGACGGCGCAGTTCTTCACCAGGATGTGAGGATAGAGCGCGCGACCAGCCAGCTCTTCTTTAGATATGTGAAATGCCACATCAAGCCACTTCCCGTTCTTTGAGAAAGCCATTTTAACCTGCTCATGGCTATCAAAGTCCTGTAAAAGACAAACGCATGAGACTACAAGTCAACTACTTCATTCAAGTAGTTTTATGTTCGTTATTTAGATTTTCTTTCATTATTCCCTCCGTTCCACAACCTAGTGAGCTGTCTACTATTACCTAAACAGCATTTTAAAGGAATACTTCACTTAAAAATTAATATTCTGTCCTCATTTCTCAATTTTTTTTCAAACCTTTGTGAATTTCTTTCTTCTGCTGAACACAAAGGAAGATATTTTGAATAATGTTGGCAATCAAACAGTTGATGGACCCCATTGGCTTCCATTGCAAGAAAAAAAATCAATTGTTTGGTTACAGACATTCTTCAAAATATCTTCTTTTGTGTTCAGCAGAAGATAGAAATTCATACAGGTTTGAAACAAGTTGAGGGCGAGTAAATGATGACAGAATATTCATTTTTTAATGATTTACAATATCATGTCATTAGCTTAGCAACATGCTAATGACACACTCAAAGCTTCCTGTGTGTAATCCTTCATTGGACCAATTCGCATTTAAATGACTGGATTTGGCTCTCTAAAATTTGCAGAGCACTGCACTGTAAAAAAATACTGATGGCTTAACTTAAAAAAGTAAGTAATCTGGTTGCCTTAAAATTTTAAGTTCATTGAACTGGAAAAAGTGAGTTAATACAATGAAGGAGATTAATTTAACAATCAGAAACTCAAAATTATATGTTATCTGAACTAAATAAATAATTTAAGTTGATTTGACAAAAGAAAAAATGTTGTGATTACTACACTGTAAAAAATATTGTTGGTTTAACTTAAAAAAGTAAGTAACCTGGTTGCCTTGATTGAACTGGAAAAAGTGAGTTAATACAATGAAGGAGATTAATTTAACCATCAGAAACTCAAAATAATAAGTTCTCACCTAAATAAATTATTATAAAGTTGATTTAACAAAAGAAAATATGTTGTGATAACAAATCTTGAAAATATTTTTTACAGTGTGGTAAACGTGACAGCACCTTTAGAAGGCAGCTGCCTGATTAGCAGAAAACAGCAGTTAAAAGGGTGGTAACGCCCTTTTCACAAAATATAAAATAAATATCTGATGTCCCCAGAGAGGGTATATGAAGTTTTAGCTCAAAATACCCCACAGATATTTGTATATAGCATGTTAAAGTTGTCACGTTTTGAGGTTTAGCAAAAACGCACTGTTTTGAGTCTGGCCCTTTAAATGCAAATGAGCTGCTGCTCCCAACACAGTGGGCGGAGTTTCAAGAGTGTATGTGTTAACAGCTTGATTACCTCACGCAGACACAAACTAAAATATCAGAAACTGTTCTGCCTTTTATGTTTAAACCGGAGTCAGACAAAGATGGAGAGATTTAAGAAGAAGTGACAACATCTCTGAATGGTTAGTTGATTAATTTATGTGGAGTTAACTATCTTCAATTAGCATATTCTGTCAGGATAATCTATAAATCGCTTGTATAGGAACTGTTGTGAGTGACTACAACAGCTCTTCCTCTTCTCAACATGGACTGTGTGTTCCCGGGGGCGGGGTTTATGCAAATATTAGGGTTAGTGATGTCACTAATGTCGGGAGGAAGCTCTGTAGTTCCTATTAGCCGTTTGTTGTAGTCCTTAAAAAATGATTTCTTTAAAAGCAAACATCTCCCTTTGCTTTGAACTTTGAGCGTTGTAAATTAGCAGATGTGGTTTATTCTCAAAAAGCGACATCACACACTACCTAAAGTTATAAAAGTGAATCATAATCACCCCTTTAAGAAGCACTCAAGAATAGCACTCACAATATAACATCCAATGACATCGCTTTCACCAAACTTCTCTCCGTAATCCTCAAATTTGCAGCTTGAAGACTTTTTCCCTGTTCCGCCATACCCATAAGAGAACGGCTCCTCCCCTGAAACAGTCATTTCCTAACATAAGTATCAATAAAGATCATTTGTACAACAAACCCTCAGAGTCTAACTGGACGTGTGCTTCCTCACCCAGTTGTGTGCTGCAGGAATCCAGAGACCAGCCGACTCTCACGACGTGCGGGTCCGGCTCACTGCTGGGAAGATGCTTTACTGATACATTCTCTAGGATCTGGGAAAGAAAGAAAGACACTACATGTATTAAATAGTAGTCATTTTGGGGGGCATCCATAGCAGAGTGTGAGTGGCCTTTGATGACAACATGCCCAGTGCATTATGGGTGTTGAAGTTTTCAAAACCTATTTGGGAAAAGGATGTCAACAGGCTTTTTTAGCCTTACTACTAAACACCGGCGACATGTTATGCCCTAAAGTAATACATGATTAACTAACTGTATGTTTTCTATGAAATGCACTTTCTGTAAAGCTGCTTTGAAACAATATGTGTTGTGAAATAGATTGGAATTGAATTGAACTAGTGTATAGGCAGCCAAATTTAAATTAAAGCCCTTATTGCCAAAGGTGAATTACCTTTTAGAGCGTAGTATAAGTATTAGAGCCAGCCCGATATATCGGCAAGCCGATATTATGCATTTTCCAAACTATCGGTATCGGCAGTTATAATGGCCGATAAATGAATATTTCAAAATAAAATAAAAATGGACGAAACAAGCTTGAACCATGTCATGAGTGCTGTGTAGTTTGTCCACCAGAGGGCACTCTACACCGTCCCTGTTGACAACACTAGTTGAGTTGGTCACTATACATACATTGCTTGAATAACAATTAAAAGGACATCCCCATCAGTTCTCTCAACTCAAATAAGCAGGACAAAATTTGTGGCCGGCGGAAGTTTCCTTGGCCAGTTATATTGAAAATGTATGTTTTACAATTTGCAGTATGACGTAATCCATTGCTAAATTATGGTTCATTATAGACTAGCTAACCATAAAACTAGCTAATGCCACTATCATCAGTCTGTTCTGTGTGACCATAAAAGAAACTTTTAGAAAGTTTCTTTTTAAAATGCATTATCATATTATTTTGGTTAAAACTCATAAATAACTACAAATAACTAATGTTAAGGAAATCTGTTAATGTTTTGTTGCGCCTTTCTGAAATAAAAAAAATATCGGCAGGTATATCGGCATATCGGATTTTAAAACCCAAAAATATTTGTATCGGTATCGGCCTTCAAAATCCTTTATCGGTCGGGCTCTAATAAGTAGGCGAATTGGGACGCAGCAATTACCTTCATCTCATAGCACACGCGTCCCTTGTTGACACCATACGTGGCTCGTGCTCCAGACCACAGGTAAGCAAACCCCTCGATGGTCAACGGATATCCACTGCAGCGATCCCGAGAGACTTTGAAGTGCAAGTCACAGTTATCTGTTGAGGTTAGCAGAGAGAATAGCATTAGCATGATAATAAATCAAAACTGAACAAAACAAGCTCTTACGTACAAGTGTCAATAGCCACTAGCGTGCCATCAAAGTCTTCCTCGTCCTCGTCAGCGGGAGGAAGAGGAGAACGGGACCTGTGATCAAACAGAAAATCACAATGTCAAAATCCTAACGCTGATAGGTGTGATTATAACAAAAGCTCTGAGGTAAACTCACCTCCTGTCTTCACGGTGTTCATAATAGCTGTGACCGTGGCTCTCGTCATAGCGCCTCTTGTGGCCGTGATGTGCATGTCCGTCCTGTTCAGGCTTGGTTTTAACGGTCTGCCGGCTCTCTTCACCGTCAGGGTCCGATCGCCGCTGCTCCTGTTGCTCCGGCTTTATCTCATCTTCATCTTTCACCTTCACTGGTGCCACTTCTGCAGTCAAACAATCAATGTTCAATATAAAGCAAGCACTGAAGACGGGGCATCTGAAGTAATGAAAGGGGGCAATGAGGTATCAAAAATATTAGAGTTAGAAAAACATGATCTATAGTACCGTGAGTCAATGCATTGACATGTTGACAATTGACATGTTCTCATTTGGTTACATTCAGTTATGAAATATTTGTATTTTTATTGATTGTATATTTTGCACGTTTTATTCACATCCATTATGCAGGTACAATGCTAGTTTATATTTTGCTTCCTAAAATATATTTACGCAGTGTAGATGTAAAATAGTGCCTTGTTGAAGTTTTGCTACATTTTATTTATTGTTTTCTTTATTTTTATTTATTCTTTAAGAAGATGCACTGAATTTTGTTGAATAAGTGGACCTATGTGATTTTTATGCACAGAGTTGTACACTAGCAGGAATGAAGCACAATATGGATGTGAAAGCAATTATAATTAGCTCATGTGACAATAAAATTAGTTTTGGTTAAAAATCAACAAATAATCGTGATCTCAATACTGATCAAAAGATAGATAGATGGATAGATGGATAGATGGATAGATGGATAGATAGATAGATAGATAGATAGATAGATAGATAGATAGATAGATAGATAGATAGATAGATAGATAGATAGATAGATAGATAGATAGATAGATAGATAGATAGATAGATAGATAGATAGATGGATAGATGGATAGATAGATACTTTATTCATCCGTTAAGGAAATTCAAGTTTCCAGTAGCAACAATTAATTAAAAACAAACAAACAGGACAAAAAAAAATATAAATAATAATAATATATATATATATATATATATATATGAAGAGTTCAGATGCAAAAGCCTCTAAATGCCATTTGAAATTTTCTTCTTTAATGATGATTTTTATCAAACTTGTATATTTAAGTTCAGTAATTCACTTAAATAACAATTAATAGGTAATTATCATTGCCATTTAAGTGAAATTACTGAACTTAAATATACAAGCTTGATAAAAATGATCATTCTAGAAGAAAATTTCAAATGGCACTTAGAGGCTTTTGCATCTGAACTCTTCATATATATACACATACACATACACACACACACATATATATATGAAGAGTTCAGATGCAAAAGCCTCTAAATGCCATTTGAAATTTCCTTCTTTAATGATGATTTTTATCAAACTTGTATATTTAAGTTCAGTAATTTCACTTAAATAACAATTAATAGGTAATTATCATTGCCATTCAAGTGAAATTACTGAACTTAAATATACAAGCTTGATAAAAATCATCATTAAAGAAGAAAATTTCAAATGGCATTTAGAGGCTTTTGCATCTGAACTCTTCATATATATATATATATATATATATATATATATATATATATATATATATACATACATACACACATATACATATATAAAAATTAAAATTAAGCCCTGCTCACAGGGATGAGTTAAAAAGCCGTATCGCCTGAGGGACAAAAGACTAAAAAATAATCGTGATTATCATTTTGGCCCAAATCGTGCAGCCCTACTTGCTATCATAAGTAGTGTTACTTATGTGTGATGAATATTTCAGCTCTCGAAGATATCGGCGACGGCTATCCAAAAAAAAAAAAAAATCTATAGTGGTCAAGAGGTAGAAAAATCACACGTTTTAATTAAGTGTATATGAACAAGCGAGCCAGTGGGACACATAACTCAAAATTGAGGATGAAATGCATTCAAACTCCCAGTTGCAGTTTTACCTTCCTTGCAGATCGTCTCAGCGGTCGCCTGTTGTCCCTCCAAACTCTCAGTTTTGTTTTCAGGGCTTTTAGGATCACCATCACAGTCCTGTTTCTCACCGTCCATCTGCCCTGGATCAGACCCAGCCTCAACACCTGTCACACACGAGGTCACGAATTCATTATCATCATCATTAGATAGGAAGCATGCATCTTCCTGCACACAAACTCTAGTACCTGCTTCTGTCTCCTCATCACAGGTGTGTTTCTTCTCCTCCTCCAGAGCCTCCAGCAGACGCTCCACCAGATCCGCTTTAAGGCCTCGGGTGTCCATCCCTCGCTTCTGCAGCTCCTCTTTCAGCTCGTTCACCTTCAGTTTCTTCACATCCATGCTCATCGTGCATGACATAACGTGGAGCCCTTGCTCCCAATCCTGCTGATGGAACCTCCAGAACATCAATAATGCTTGTGCATTGCATAACCCACTGTTTTTTTTAATATATTAGCTAGTTTTGAGCTACTGGTCACAACAAGCTAATGAAAAAACCTAATGACCAGACACCAGTAAAACCCAACTGCAACAGTTTAGGATCATGTGCATTTTACTAAAAACCAGCTATGTTTTGTTTTGTTTTCTAGCAGGGTGGGTCATTCGCACAGCTAACCGGCTAAATCACGTGCACACCTAAATTGTGCAGTAAATGCATGTGTAAACACGCGAAACTACTGTAATCCAGCGAATGCTTTCACATTTATGATGCGATATAGTCAAAAATGACACATGCATGCATGCATTCGTCTGATTTGTCAAACTGCGGATTCTAGCTAACGTGAATGGACATTGATTTCACTAATGCAAACACGAAAATGACAGTAAAAAAAGTCTACATGGACTTACTAGAGGAAAAGCTGTTGTTGAGTTGTGTGCGTTGTGTAAACACAGGAGCAGGCCAGCGCGTGCTTCAGCACAGGACAGGTCAGCAGAAGAGAAGACCGACTGAGACTGAAGATGGCCAGTGTTTGAGTGCTGCCTCCTACTGGACACTTCCAACGCCATGTAAACATCAGATTCAATGTCCATATAATGATATATATTAATTCAAATACATATCTCATTGAAGGAGGAAAAATTAAAGTGTCTTTATTAAATTAGTGTTGAGTGGTAAGGCTACATTTAACATGAAGAGATTACTTTTCAAGTAACTAAAGTAATGAATTACTTTTACATTTACAGCAAAACATTAGTTTTCTTTTTCTTCAAATAAGTTCGAGTTACGAGAAAACAACGCATTTGTTTTCCAATGTGTGACAATGACAATTTTCCAATGTGTGTGTGACTGTGAACGTCATGCTTATTGTAGATCTCTAGACTAGAATAATTTCACTTGCACAAAAACAGATTCTGAATTCCACAAAATGAATAAATACAGTGAAATGAAAACTAAGAATATTAACCTGTAATAATTAAATGTTAAATAACACAAATATACTTTATGTATTTAATCTCACTTTATTAATCAGTGTCTGCTGCTGATCTTCAGTGATCCAATTCAACCACACTAATAAGTAAAAATGACTTTAAATAACCATCACATTTGAACAAATAAATGTATTTTTAATGCTGAAGTAAGAGTGTTAAACTTTCTTATAATAGCAGCACACCTGAAATGGTTGTTTGAGCTATATATATATATATATACATATATAGACCATTTTGCTAGATGTAAACAACACTGTTCCAGAAACACTTCCTGTTTCAGTTTGTAACTGTTTTCTTTATTTCACATGTAAAGAAAATATCTTAAAGATGTTTGTTTAACTTTTTGATTCAGTTTTACATGTTCTGTTGGTTGTATTTTATCCCAGCTTTTGTGTAGTGTTAAAAAACTGAAACAGGAAGTGCTTCTGGACCATTGTTGTTTACATCTTGTGAAATGGTCTATACACACACACACACACACACACACACACACACACACACACACACATATATATATATATATATATACACACACACATACTATAGTTGTGTAGTGACAATAAACGTAATCGTTTCTATTCTAAAGCCATTATATATGGGAACTCGTACATTTTAAGTGCTAAAACTTTTCACCTTTATGTACTTCTTTAAGTAAACACAACATTTTGTGCCTTTAATATACTGAAAATGGTGCTAAAATTTGAAAAAAAGGCATTTGATAACCACAAAAATGTTTTTACAATTGTAATATAATCAAGATACAAAAAAAAAAAAAACCCAACCATCATAGAATATTTAACTTTATTTTACAATGATAAATATACAACCATATACACAAGCCATATTAGACACAGCAGTCTTTTGATGTAATGGGTATATTCTCGCAGCACACACTCTCTCCACTTCCCAAATTGAGGATATGGATTGAATTTGTCATTCAAGTATTCACAGTGCATTTTCAGATCATTAATGACTGATGACAGCATATTACATTAAAGCAAAACAGTGGTCAAACGTTTCAATCAAATAACTAACAACTTTCATTTGAAAACAGCATCATTCAACCAAACAGAAAACGAACAAGCTTTTATTATGTAATGCTGGCAGTCAGTCACTTATCAGACACAAACACTCTTTTCCTTCCTCATTTGTAGAGCCTAGTGTGTATGGGAGGGTTTAACCATGTGTTAATAATATGGCAGTGGTGTCCCCATGAACCGGTCTCTTTACCCTCCTTAGCAAGGGCATGTTTTAGTGATGCAAGTGGTTACTTTGTGCTCGGGGCTGCAGGGAGGGACAGCAGAAGTCTATTAACCTCTCTGATTTGGGCATCCAGTGTCTCTGTGGCGAGTGCAAGCTCTCCTAGTTGCGTCTGCAGACTGTTAATGGTTTGTGCGAGCTCCTCTTCCTTGCGCCTGGCGTTGGTGGCCTGTCGGCTGTACTCGAGCACCATACAGCCTCCACCGATGAGGAAAATGATGGCTTCCCCGAGCAGCTCCGCTCCCAGCTCTGCTGCTGCCTCTTCATTCAGCGGCTTGATGGTGGAGCCACGGAAACCCATAATTCTCATCTTCGTTCTCATCTCGATCCAGTGGTACGCTACAGAGAAAACATGAGAGAATTCATGGAAAGATGCACTTTGGTTTTACCTTCGATGTAACAGACTAGTCAAGTCAGTGAAGTCACGTCACCTTTATTTACATGGCAAAAAGAAGCAGCTTTACAGTGATAACAGGAACATTATTTAATGGTTCATTTCGGCTGTAAAGCAGCTGTAAATGAAAATAGTGTCATCGTTCAGCGGAAGTCAGTTCAGTGTTGATTCAGTTACGTTGTAAAGATAATACATGGAGTTAATTTCATTTACAAAGCAGTTCTGCAGAAAACAGTGACATCAGTGCGTATACAAATGATATCAAAACATTAACTAGAATATGAATACTATATTTTTTTTAAAGATTATATATATTTAACGAGAGACTAGTACATAATAGCTATTAATATTCATTAAAATTATAATATATATATATATATATATATATAAGATATCTATAGGCCTATCTATAGTATTTTCTAGCAAAAATGGGCAGTGACTGGATCGTTGTCTTTATTTGAGTGCACACAAAAGAAAAGATAATAAGTTAGCCGCTCTATGTCAAGGATTTTAAAATCAAGAACTAGCTAAAGGCACTTTCGCTGTACCCTCAATGACAGATGAGTCCCGCCCCCGTTAAACAAACTCGAACGTCATTTGTCGAAAGGGAACTTCTTTCTAGTATCTTATTGGTCGCTTGGTAAATCAGTTGTTGAAAACACCCAATAAGGTATCACAACAGTCACGATTGGCCAGAGCCATCTCTCAACGGCTCTGCAATTGGCTAAATAGCAAATACAGATACACGTCATTGGCGTGTGTTCTTTGGACGTTTACGCCTACGGACACCGTAAGCATGGACTGACATCATATCGTCAAACACGAACAGACAAATGCCCGCTTACCTTGGGCCGGAGGAAGGCAAATATAATTCTTAAAGAATTCACTTCTCCGCGCGCCTGCTTTTATCCTGTTAGCCACTGGTTTGCCCAATTGTCGTACGCCTAGATAGAGCAGCTTTGCAATTGGAAAGGCACCGACAACCATCTTGGCGGATAATGCGTCATCTAAGAGGGCGGGATGATAAGGTCGTCAGATAGACCAAAAAAATATATACATAGATGCCTCATAAGCGGCCGCCAGACAAAAAAAAAAAAAAAAGCCGTCTGCCATATTGGAACGGTCAAAGCCGGTCCGTGAACATTCGAGAGCAAGTTGACGGAGCGTCTGCAACCGTAGTTAGACACATATGAATATCTGATGATGATGCTCAACTCAATACAAAACGGTGTCAGCTGAGCTAACACGACATTAAAAAAATGTAAAAACATGTCATTTTGAGTAAATACATTATAAAACCCCACAAACCAAGACATTCTCACATGGGAAAGGTTATCCTCTTTATTCGGGAATTTAAATCTCGGCGGTTTCACAACAAGAAGCTGCACAATGTGAGTGAAGACACTCTGACCGTTCCAAGATGGCGGAAGCTACGTATGCATATCTATGATGTGGGCGATGCTCTTTTGTAATATTAATAACGTTGGTTTAATATTCATTAGACTTATAAAAATGTATACATTTTATTTTAAGAAAAAAAATATAACCCCTATCGTATTTTAGCTTTTTACGGGTTGCCCCTATTTGTTTACTAGCCTATATGTATAATATACGGACATTTTTTTACACTGGCATTCTTAAAATCAGCTCTTAAATAAATACATAAAAACAATAACAATACAAATAATAAACAAAAATATAATAACATGTCTGCGCGGATTGTGTCGCACTGTTTACCTGCGCCAGCTGTGAAACACCTGGATCGGGTTTCAGAAGCAGTGGGCTGGACTGAATATCTCTGAACTTCAGAGGCAAGAGTTAAACAAACACCATTGAAATGTTTTCCAGCTAGTCATGTAACACATCCATGCTCAGCGGGACTAAGTTCTAGGACTTTAAACAGCACGACAACCTCACAACTGTTACAGCTTCACGGTAAAGGAATATTTATGTTGTTGTGCCTTTGACTGAGAGTTCAGTAACGTTACTTTTGCTTGTCTTTGAGAAGGCGATGTGGATTATACGGTGGACTCGGTCGTGTCCATTATGGCAGGCCTTTAGGAACCTTTTGAAGAATTATAATATATTTTAAAATATACTGTTCCGAAAGTTTTTCTTTCAATTTTTTAAAGGCGCCTTTGTGTTAGAGAATGTAGAAGGAGGAGTCAGAGAAGCTTTAATGGGAATCAGATGTCTTGGTAAAAGCTTTTGAAGTCTGTTCTCATTGAGCTGTCCACTCAACAATATTTTATTCATTATTCAACCTGGATGAAGTCTTTGAAATCACCAAAAGTTCGTTTACTAATCACGTAGTTTTGTAGACATTGTGTTTTTAAGAATATGAATGCTGTCAACATGAGGCCTGTCAACATGAAAGCCAGTTGCTTCTTGTCGGCTTACATGAGGACTAAACAGTTTAACCCTGTAAAGCACTGTATCATATTTGATATATGAAGGCTTCTAAATTATCAAAATCTGTTAAACCTGTCCACAATCTTCTAGCAAGTAAAAAGCATTTAGCATTATTCTAAAAAAAATAAAAAAATAAAAACCCACCATTTATATTGTTTGTAATATTTCAAGATGACCACTTTATAATCCATACATCATTTTTTAGACACTTGATGTTGAAACGTATGTGTCAAATATGATACAACAAGGCTTTTGAGGAACGTTTATTTGTTCATCTCTCAAGCAGAATTGTATTACATTGCATTATATGAATATACAATACAATAACAGTTTCTTTCTTCTGTTGAACACAAAATATGGTATTTAAAGAATGTTGGGAACCAGACAGTTGACGGCACCCATTGACTTGACATGAATGCCATTTTTTCACACTTTAAAAAAATGCTCAGTTGTTTTAACCCAAATTGGGTCAAATATGGACAAACCACAAACCAAATACACATTCATCTTTCAAGAGGTGAAGTATCCCTTTTATAGGTTCAACAAACTTCAGTTCAGTAAATAGATGTTTCTGACTAGTGTTTCATATGTCAGGCTTTACAGGGTTAAACATGCCACATCTTTTGACAGTGTTTTTTTTTGTTGTTGTTCAATCTTCATGTCATGTGTGTTGGGATTAAGTTCAATTTCAGCATTCAGGCCTTATTTACCACCAGCCCAAAAGCTGTCATTCAGAACCAGCTGAACTGCATATCTGTCTCATCCTGTCCTGCTACAACTTGTTTGGAGCTTTTTGGGTTCCTTTTTGGCACTTCATAATCTGACAATGTTTGTTCATTAACATGCCTGTCCTTGTGCACTGCGGTTAATGTTGTAAAGGTCGGATGCAGTGTCGGTGGATGTTGGATACAGGCCCGTCGCCAAGGGGGGGCATTGGGGGGCAGTGCCCCCCCCAAACGACTTACTCTGCCCACCTACGCATGAGCTTGACATTAAATGTTAATATGTATATGCTAATAATTATATCGAACGGAGCTCGGTCTTTCTGCATAACTTATCTCACAGGAACGGTAAGCTCTACAACGGTAGGAATGTATAATACATTATCTTCAGAAATGATTTAGAAATTCATTATTCAACGCATTATTACACAGAACGTAACTTGAAATATAATTATTTTCATAAATGACTGTTAAAACATCCCAAAACAGCACCCAAACCTTGCAAAGACCTACCTCATTAATTATTCACATTCAACAGCCAATGGCAAGTCTCCAGCAGCAGACCTTTCAATTTGTTATTTTTGTGTTAGTATTTTTACTTCTTCAAATTACAATATGCAGTTTGTGTTTAAGGATAAATAAATAATATAAACAATGCAATTTATTTAGTTAAGCATACAGTATTGTTTATACGTAATTCCTTTGCGCAGCTGCGCAGTGCATGCGATGCGAGAATCAAATTCTGGTGGTTTTGTACAGTCTATGGTTTTGTACGCCTACAGCAAAGCTTATGCTAAGTGGTTTAAAGTTTCGTCGTTGACAAAGACGACTTTTGACCAACAACAACGTGCGTGGAAACGACTCTGGAGCTAATTAGATGGTAGGAACAGACAGTATAACTAAGAAAGGTAAGAATAGAGAATTTGTCTGCTACATTGCTAAATTTGTATTGCAGTATGTTATGCATTGCTTTTATTATTGCTGTATTGTTGGTGGAAACCAGGTGCTTTTGTGTGTAGAGTCATAAATCAATTTGGTTTTGGCGTAGTTTTACTTAGTTTGGACTTTGGACTAATGATATTACGTTGATTGCGCCTTTTACAAGAAAGCCACTAGATGGCACTGTGTTGTGTATGTGACGAACTATGCAGATTAACAAAAAATATAGGCTACTAGGCTAGCAAGCTATATGTGGAAATGTTAAGAGAAAATAAACAGAGACGTTGAGATCATACAGTGAAGTATTTTATTTAAATAAAATGAATAAAACAAGACTATTGTGGTCTATTTTAGTTGAAGCCTAATATGGGTTGTTGTTTTGGTCTGTCTCAGATCATTAAAAAAAGTGTGCCCCCCTATGAAAATTAAATGCCCCCCCAATTGGTTTGTTCTGGCGACGGCCCTGGTTGGATATCTTGTGTGATTCACAAGGAATGTTAAGCTTGTAATGCCGAAGACTTGAGAGATTCCAGAGACCAATGTTATGTGAGACTCTTCAGATTCCCCTCTACACCGGCTGCACATAAACAAACATCCCTTAGAAAAACAGAAGTGTCTAGTATCGTTGGTCAGAAAGAGTGTGTGAGTTGTATTAGAACCACCCCATGGGATCAGCATGACTAACAGGGTTTAGTCAGAACATTCTCCAGTGGCCGTCATTGTCTGAAAATGAACCTGACACTCCCAGATCTTGTGTGTCAACTTAAAACATCAAGCCAAATATGATACAATGTCTTGATTTCTAAGTTGATTGTTTGGCTTAGGAGATGTAGTAGACTTGACAGAAGTGAGTTTTTGCTTCTGGCTGTGTGTTTTTGTACTTCTATTTCAGTATAATGGTTTTATTTCACACCCAAAAATAATTTACTCGCTCTCATGCTATTCTAAACCTGTATGATGTTCATCTGTCCAACATTTTGAAGAACAGTCAGCGATCATTTTATGAACAAAACACTGAGACATTTCTTAAATATCTTAAAAAAGACATTTCTCAAATATAAAAAAAGTAACATTGCTTTTCATTTAACAATTTAAAGCAGCAAAATCTAGCTTTTAATAATTAAACATTATTAAAGACAAGTGAAAGGTCATTAATAAAATAAGAACAAATACAAGTTAGCATAGATGATAAATGCCAGTGTTGTAGTCGAGACCACCGCACTCGAGTCCGAGTCGACACCGAGTCCATAGAGAGTCGAGTCCGAGACCAGAGACGGTCGAGTCCGAGTCGAGACCGAGACCAGTGAGGGTTGATTACCTAATTTACTTTTATTTACTTAGAGAAATCCTTTTTTTATTTTACTGAATTTACTTAGAGTTTAAAATAATATGATCAGTTTAGGGTAAAAAGGCCACATAGTAGGTGGTGTTAAAAGTAATTTTATTACAATTTGTCATGCGCAGTTGCGCACTAGAAAATCACCAATCACTGGGCGTGTCAATCAATTTAAAGAAATATTTTATTAACATACATTAATAATCATGAAAAATATTTTGAATTGAACTCGAGTGGACTCGGGAATAATTCCGAGTCCTAAAAAAAAATGTTCGAGTACGAGTCAATTCCGAGTCCAAATGGACACGAGTCCATGACAAGACCAAGACCATTAAAATATGGTCTCGAGACCGAGTCCGAGTCTCGAGTACTACAACACTGATAAATGCAGTATAAAGTTACAAATAAAGTATGGTTTAACACAGTATTCAGGTACAGAAATGTAATAATTAATGTACAATAACACTATAGTGTTTGTTGTATAATTTAAACATAGATTTATCTTTGTTAAAGATGTGGTTTGTAGATGATTAACATTAATGACGTATAGACGACAGCAGGTATTTATAGGCGGCTGTCACTTTAACATTCAATGAACACATCAAATATAATGACATCCCATTTTTTTCTCAACTCTTACTTTCACTTAAGACATACCCGACTGTGTTTATGAGAATACTTGCAGAGACAGGCATTTTTTAACGTGTGTATGAGTCTGTTCAAGTCCAAGGAGAAACAAGAGGAATTTGCATGTTATCTGAAACATGTCTCTCTCTGTGTGATCGAGTTCTCGTTCGCCTCTTCTTGCTGTGTGTCTGATACGGCTCCATTGGGCTTTGATTATGAGACGTGTCTTAAAGGAGTATTTCACTTTTAAAAAAACTTTAGCTGAGAGTTTACTCTCCCCCATGTCATCCAAGACGTCCATGTCTTTCTTCAGTCGAAAAGAAATTAAGGTTTTTGATGAAAACATTCCAGGATTTTTCTCCATATAATGGACTTCAATGGGGACCAAACGGTTCAAGGTGCAAAAGAGAGTTTCAGTGCAAACTGCAAACTGTTCAAAGGGCTTTAAACGATTCCAGACGATGAATAAGGGTCTTATCAAGTGAAACGATCGCTCATTTAAAAAAAAAAAAAAGTTTACGTTTTATAAGCTCAAATGAAGCATCTCAAACAGCATCTTTCATCGTAGCCCTCAAACCGTATTCACTGTATAGCCCTTAATCCTGTAATTGTGGACAAATGTGGGCACAGAGGACTCATGTGTGATCCTACTTTTTATTTATTATAAATTTTATATCACTGTCTTTGATAAAGTTTTGTCTATGCATTTATGTTTTTTTTTTGGGGGGGGGGGTATTTTTGAATTTATTTACTTCAAAAAGTACCATGTAAATGATTTATATGTAAATTAATTACTATGTAGTTTTATTTTTTTTATTTTTTTAACTACATTAAAATATCATTCCAATAAGTTCTTAGAGCTAAAACCCTAAAGATGAAGTGACTTTGCTGTCACCTGGTGTCTTATTTTGGCTTATTTAAGAATGCTCTAAATTACAGTTTTACCCATTCATTTCTATGGGTGTCCATTTTTGACCCAAATACAAGATTAAGGAGTTTTTTCTTCACCCACTTAACATTGTAGAATTGAGTCAAAAAAAAAAAAAAAAAAAAAATTGTGTGTTCAGGAGGCAAACTTAGGAAAAGTAGCCAAGTCTTGTACCGCTCAGATCAAGGGAAGTATTTTAAAAAATAAATCAAAACTATTTTGCCCACATTTGTCCAGAATACAGTTTTAGGACTAGAGGTGTTTAATGCGTTCACTGTTAACCGGCTTACGTCACAGTTACTGGCGGTGCGAATGCAAAGGAAAATGGCTCTAGGGGGTAATCTAGTTCTCGGGGGACCATCCTTGATGCTAGTTCATATAACTGACTTCCTAAAACTGCCTAGTGCGAAAGCCCGTAATGTGACAAATGGGGTGGGGTTCATAAGATTTTGATCTTTTGTATCCAGTCGATGGTCCGTGTCATGGGAGAGGTTGCTCCACTCCCCTTCAGAATCAGCCTTTCAAGGGTTTGAAATAAAATCCCAAGACTCGAGATTCATGTAATCAATGCCTTTCATAGTTAGAGCAGAGTTCTGAATCATTGCACATTTGTGTCGTTGATTTTCATTCTTTATCCGATGAACCGCATACACTCAAAAGCTGTCACTGGTGCGGTGCCTTTCCAAAACCTACACTTGTACCTAAAGGGTGCATATTTACAGAGCCGTATTGCATTCACTTGAAGAAAAAAAATCTACTCTGTTTTTCTGAATTAACAAATTAATTTTTCATGAGAAAAAAAAATTAACAAAAATTAATTTTTCATGAGAAAAAAAAAAATTTGCTCTGTTTTTCTGAATTAATGAGTTAATTTTTCATGAGAAAAAATTTTTTGCTCTATTTTTCTGAATTAACGAGTTAATTTTTCATGAGAAAAACTTTTTTGCTCTGTTTTTCTGAATTAATGAGTTAATTTTTCATGAGAAAAAAAATTTTGCTCTATTTTTCTGAATTAACGAGTTAATTTTTCATGAGAAAAACTTTTTTGCTCTGTTTTTCTGAATTAATGAGTTAATTTTTCATGAGAAAAAAAAGTTTTTGCTCTGTTTTTCTGAATTAATGAGTTAATTTTTCATGAGAAAAAAAAGTTTTTGCTCTGTTTTTCTGAATTAATGAGTTAATTTTTCATGAGAAAAAAAAATTTGCTCTGTTTTTCTGAATTAATGAGTTAGTTTTTCTTGAGAAAAAAAAGTTTTTGCTCTGTTTTTCTGAATTAATGAGTTAATTCAGAAAAACAGAGCAAAAAAAATCAATTAAAAATTAACTAAATAATTCAGAAAAACAGAGCAAAAACTTTTTTTCTCATGAAAAACTAACTCATTAATTCAGAAAAACAGAGCAAAAACTTTTTTTTCTCATGAAAAATTAACTCATTAATTCAGAAAAACAGAGCAAATTTTTTTTTCTCATGAAAAATTAACTCGTTATTTCAGAAAAACAGAGTCGATTTTTTTTCTTCATGTGAATGCAATACGCCTCCGTACATATTGGTATCTAGAGACATGTTAGAATCTAAAGATACCGCCCTAGTGACAGCTTTTTCAGCTTTTTCTGAGAGTGTATCTGCGGTCTCAGCTGGTCAGGATTGATAAAAGGACTAGATGTTGCAATCCCTAATGTTGCACCACTTCTAATTCGGATGTTCTTGAAGGATGGCTGCTATAAGGCTTTACCAGTGGGACATCATTACACATTTTTGGCAAGGTCCTACATGAATTCCTAACCTGTTACATGCTGTTTGTATTCATGCCTTAGTCTGTTCTTATCAGTTAGACTATGAAACACGCTCTACAATTATAAAGTCAGTTGTTTCAATGCCATGTGGTAGCATCATGTCTGAGACCTGTCATGAATGTGCACCTATAATTAAAAGTGACGTATAGGGATAGTTCACTCAGTCATTATGTTAGTCCAAATCGGTATGACTTGCGTTTTTTGACACAAAAGAATTGAAATGGGTTCAAAATCAAATCTTTCAAAAATGCATCAAAGAATGGGGATAAAAGTGGGTGTGAATTCCTTATCTATGTGCTCTTTGGATGTAAGGTGTGGTTCAGCTCAAAAAATAAAGATATTCCAAGGCACTTGAATAATGTTGAAAGGGTTAAAAGTGTTTATTTAATCATGGCTTTATCATTTAAAAACTGGTGACAAGTACACACCTACACGTTGCGCCTTATAAGCCTTTGTCAGGGTGTCAAAATATAACTTTCACAATGACATGAGCGTGATGACCAAATCGTGAGAGTTAGGTAAACTAAGCCTTTAATTATTATCTGGATGACTGGGGGTCTAGATGCTGCTCAGGCTGGGACAAAATGTACTATTTGTTGTCTTGTCTGTAGATAGTGATTGACCTTTATTTATTATTCCTTGGTTTTTGTAACCATTCACCATGAAGCTTTATTACTGTTACATATCTACACTTTTCAAATGAATCCTGCCTAATATAAATCTAGGGCTACAACGAAAGATTATTTTGGTAATCTGTTGGTTATTTTGTTGATTATTTGGATGACAAAGTTAATATAGCCTATATTTAAAAGATGTTAAGTTAATTATTAAACAATGGTAATAAATTATTTAAAACATTAATACATATTTATTATAATAAATGAAAGTTATAGAAAAATTTATACTTTTTTTAATAATAAATTTACAAAAATGTTATTCCACATCCTGCCAAATGTCATCCGAGTCCAAACAGTGTGCAATTTAAAGGCTATACAAACAAATGTGAATGTGTTCATGTTGGCTCTTACAAGACACTTTGAGAAAAGCGGCAGCTAAAATGAATAATTGTAAATGTATATCTATGTAAATCTACTCTATCAGTAATAATAGAGAAAAAAAAGCTCATGGCAGTGAACGGGTTACACGGTAAAAGATTGAGAGTGTAAAGACACATGTAATGTTTAATGAGGTTGACTAAGCTCTTATTTCCTTTTCAATTTGTTAAATTTTTTATTGAATTTTGATGATATATGTAACAAAATGTCTTTCTCTGTGTTCAAGTTTGACTGTAGTAAAAGTTAAAGAAAACCTGACACTTCAAATCAACATTTCAAACAGAAAAAAATCTAAACCATGACAAAATTTTTTTATTTGAGAATCTATCTATCTATCTATCTATCTATCTATCTATCTATCTATCTATCTATCTATCTATCTATCTATCTATCTATCTATCTATCTATCTATCTATCTATCTATCTATCTATCTATCTATCTATCTATCTATCTATCTATCTATCTATCTATCTATCTATCTATCTATATATATATATATATATATATATATATATATATATATATACACACACACACACACAACCTAATAAAAGTAAGAAACCTAGTGGTTACACAATGGCATTACAGATTTATTTATTAACCACCGGATGACATCTGCTTTCAAAAATAGGATTTAAAAGGCATTGTCTCTATTTTAACCTGAAATACAGCTTTAATTTAATTTTTGTAAATATTTTTTCAATGGGAAAACATGAGCGAAGAAGCTGAAGATGCATGTAAAATTATCTCAAAATGCAAAAAAAAAAATAAATAAAAAATAAATAAATAAATAATGAACTAAAATATATTACATTGATTTTGCAACATAAGCGTGACTCCCAACAATTGCAAAAGAGTTAAAACAGAGTTAAAAAAGAAAAAAAAAAGAAAGAATAATGAACAAAAACAGAAGGAGCACACATTCAATAATCTGGTGGATGTTAATGTGCAGTGCACTGTTACTCAAATTATCTTCATTATAATATATATAATATTATCTTCACTAATCATTTTCATTATCGATTATTAGTGATCAGATTTTGCAGCCCTAAATAAATAGTTAATTAAAGCCTTTATATTTATAAGACTGAGGCTGAGATTTACAAGATGCAAATAAAGGATTTCATATCATGCAAATCAGGTGTGTTGAGAAAGAGAGAGTATGAGCAGATGGTGTCTGTCACCGCACCCTGATTCATCAGAGAAAAGCACTGCTGTTTTAAAATTTTAGTCATGGTGTCCGCCCCAGGCTCAGGGCTAGGTCTTCTTATCGGCGCAGAACGAGAGTTATTATTAACCGCATCAACCACATTCCAGGCTGTTATGGCAAACGACCCTGAAGCAGTGAAATGAGAGGTGGAGATCAGGGTTAAAGATCAGATGAGGAGCAAAAAGAGAGTGTGTGAGAGAATACAGATAGAATGGGTGTAAACTTGTGTTTTTCCACGTTATTTAAAGGGATAGTTCACTTTGAAATTAATTTTGGGATGTTTTATCTTACCTCAAGGGCATCCAAGATGTAGGTGTCTTTGTTTCCACAGTATTTTCAATTTTGATATTTTTAGGTCAAACCGTTCTTGTCTCTCAGTCATATAATGGAGGTCTATGGTCACCACCTCAAAGAACATGCACAGAGACTGTTCATTTTCTCACAAAAAAAAAAAAAAAAAAAAAATGCTCGTTTCGTGTCTTAGGCCATCATTTATGAGTCATTAAATCATGTTTAATTTGGACTTGTCTGTGCATGCTCTTTGAGGTGGTGACCATAGTCTGCACAAATGCACAGGCAAATTAATAATAACGTTTTTTTGTTGTTATTATTATTATATTATTATTAATTTTTTTTTCACCTACAGAGGGTGAAAGTCTAACAAAATTTCTGTGTCTATGCATGCACAGCCCACGTATATGTTTTCACACATGTTGTGTATATAGAGTCTAACGGTTAATTATAGTGTAAAGAAAAGGTTGCAGCGGCAAATGTTGCAGGGCGTTTCTCCGAAGGCATTTTTCGACTGTTGAAATGCGTTGGAAAGTCTCGCAAGTCCTGATCTATATATATGCCAAAGCTTTAGTAGGTTGGGCAATCTTCACTATTGCAGAATAATCATGACTCAATAATTTTATTTATATATAAAATGTGTATGCTTTATGGAAACACATATACACTACTGTTTAAAAGATTGGGTCGATAAGATTTTTGTTTTTGCACACAAAGGCTGCATTTATTTGATCAAAACTATGAAAACAGCAATATTGTTGTTGTAATTTACTATTTTCAGCATCATTCTTCAACGTCACTTCAGAAATCATTCTAAAATGATGATTTGCTGCTCAAGGAACATTTCTTATGTTAAAAACAGTTTTTTTTTCTCACTTTATATTGATTTTCTCCACATAAAAAAATATATCACACATGTGCAACGCAAGTCTGTCATTGAGACTACATACAATTATAATGAGAACATTTGCTTTTAATGCTGAGGCTTTTGTTTTTGTAATCAGGCTCTCAAAAATAATGTGAAAATTCAGATTTAGATTCATCTAAATCTGAGTACAGATAGCATTGAAATATCACATTTATTTATAGTCCTTAGTAAGTATAATAATTCCATCTCAGGACAGAGACCGAGGAGATTTACAATTATGGATCTGTCATGTGATGCAAACTATGTTCAAACAGCATTACGCATGAATTCAAAATAAAGGAAAGGAGAAACTAAAATAATACATAAAAATATGCACAAGAACAGCAACCATAAACCAAAAAAACAAACAAACCGATAACCGATTATTCTTTATATTTGAAAGATGATAACTGATATATTGGCCGATAAATCAAAATCTTAATTTTTTAACATTATTTTTGAGAGCCGGATTACAAAAACAAATTTTCATTAAAAGCAAATGTTCTCATTATAATTGTATGTAGTCTTGTATTTTCCTTTTTTTGAAGTGATTCCAATCATATTTCAAGCAATTCAAAACCATCACGGTGAATTTGGTAAATGCAAAGGTAAAGAAGTGTTTACTGTCAGCACAAAATCAAATTAAAAAGTGCTTTAAATAAATAGATAAAAGAATGGAGAACAACTGATTTCGAATATTTTTTTTGTTGAGTTTTGAGTCAGAAAGCATGCTCTTTCTACACTGTAAAAAAATATTTGTAATCACAACAAATCCTTAAAATTCTAAGTTAATTGAACAGGAAAAAGTGAGTTAATGCAATGAAGGAGATTGATTTAATCATCAGAAACTCAAAATAATAAGTTATCTGAACTAAATAAATAATTTAAGTTGATTTGACAAAAGAAAAAATGTTGTGATAACAAATCTTGAAAATATTTTTTTACAGTGCACTGTAAACAAAATATTGTTGGTTTAACTTGAAGTAAGCTGGTTGCCTTAAGTTAATTTTAAGTTTATTGAAACAGAAAAATTGAGTTAATACAACGAAGGGGATTTATTTAATCGTCAGAAACTCCAAATATTATGTTATACGAACTACATAATTTAAGTTGATTTGACAAAAGAAAAAATGTTGTGATTACAAATCATGAAAATGTTTTTTTACAGTGCATGTTGGGGATTATGATGAACAATGATCTTGTTTTTTGCACTCAGGTGGCGTGTTGAATGAATTGGAGGTCACGTCTACAGAAACACAAACACCATGAACTCCCAGGGCAGCTATGGCAGCAGCTTGATGTGTGAGTATTGCAGTACACCAGCAGTTGTGTTTCATTCATGTCTAAGCATGCTAAGATTTTTCAGTCTTTTGTGAGTGTCTACAAAATGGCAAATAAGGTGCTGCTGTACATAGTTCTGGAGTGGCTTGTTACATCATGTTTCCTGTCCTTTGTCTTACCACTTACCCTCATTATTGTATATTTACTCAATGTTTGTGTGTGTATGTTGCAGTTCAGTCCATCAACGATGAACTGAACGCATCTTTGGCCACAGCGGACGAGCTGTCACGGGAGTTCAGCTCTCTCTTGTCAGAAGCCACTCCTGTTGCGCAAACCACTTCTGCAAAGGTATAGCACTGTTGCCAAGCCATTTTTCTTTCTTATTTTGGTAGTTGACATTTCTTCTTATAAGTTTATTGAATAGGATAAACCCCTTGAGATGAACCATCTTGTTTTCGAGGGGTCCTAATATACAACAAAGGACAAATCATACACATTTCAAGGAGTGACTCCTAATCAATAATCATGCAGTTTATAGCTTCATGTTAATCAGTAGACAATATGGACTACATATTTTTGCTTGTAGAAAGATATATTTTATTTCACACAGCATAACTATTTAAATGACCTGCAAAACAACTAAATATAATACAAACAATAGCCACCAATTACAACAAGGGTTGGGGAAAGTAACATAGTTATATACGTATTATATGCTCTCCAAGACTGCGTTTATTTGCTAAAATACAATAAAAAAAACAGCAATATTGTGATATTCTTACAAATTAAATTTGTTTTCTATTGTAAAATGTAATTTATTCCTGTGAATTTTTTTAGCATCATCACTCCGGACTTCAGTTTCATACGATTTTTCAGAAATGTAATTCTAATATGCTGATTTTGATGCTCAAGAAAATTTAGTTTTTTGTGTGTTTTTTAAATGGCAACCTAATCATAATTATCATAAATTATTATCTTTATATAATATAATTCAATCCATCATAGCTGAAAATAGAATTGTCAATAGTTTCTCTCTACAAACAAAGAGACTTTTTGGATTTATAAACTTAATATAGCATTGTGTGTATCCATTAAAGGAGTAGTTCACTTTAAAAAAAACAAAAAAACTTTTGCTGATAATTTACTCACCCCCATGTCATACAAGATGTCCACGTCTTTCTTTCTTCAGTCGAAAAGAAATTAAGGTTTTTGATGAAAACATTCCAGGATTTTCTCCATATAATGGACTTCAATGGGAACCAAACGGTTCAAGGTCCAAATGAGAGTTTCAGTGCAGCTTCAAAGGACTTTAAACGATTCCAGACAATGAATAATGGTCTTATCTAGCGAAACGATCGCTCATTTAATAAATAAATAAGTAATTTGGTTCATTCAACGAACGAAATGAACACAATGACTCGAAAAAAGATTCGTTAATTTTTGATGAACGAGTTCGAACAGGAAAGTCACAAACAATTTTTTTAAAATTTATTTTTTAAATGACCAATCGTTTCGCTAGATACGACCCTTATTCATCGTCTGAAATCGTTTAAAGCCCTTTGAACAGTTTGCACTGAAACTCTCATTTGGACCTTGAACTGTTTGGTTCCCATTGAAGTCCATTATAAGGAGAAAAATCCTGGAATGTTTTCATCAAAAACCTTCATTTCTTTTCGACTGAAGAAAGAAAGACGTGGACATATTGGATGACATGGGGGTGAGTATATTATCAGCAAAAGTTTTTTTTTTTTTTTTTTAAAGTGAACTACTCCTTTAAATAATAAAGGCTTTTGAAATTGAAAAAAGACTGCCATGGTCATCCCAGAACTTTGTATATGTGGCTAAATATTGAGTGTATTTGAATACATCAGCATGATGTTTTCCTTGATCTTTTTACTGTAGAGTTCCAGTCCCAAAACCCAGGACACCAGCAATGGCAACAGTGGTTTGTACAGCGCAAACAAGAATGGATCTGAGAACATCAGAACAAACTTCCCCGTTTCCCAGAGCTCAGACTCCACCATCAACAGGAAAGAAACCAACCTGGACTTGGTCCAATCGGTCCCCACAAAGCGATCTCAATCACCTGTCCTAGACAGCATGAAGTTTAGGCCTTCATCTCCCAGTCCTTTAACCCAGCAGCACTCCCCTTTCATTATACGTAAAGACAACTCAGATTCACGATATGCGTTTGACCAAAAGATACCCCCTAATATGTCTCCGAATACACTGAGACGAATGCCGCAGAGGCCTCAAGAACGAAGCACGAGAGGATCGCTGAGCTATGTGGAACTGTCGCCCTTATCCAGCCCAACATACGACAGTATAACATCTCGCAGCTTGCTTCAACCCTCATCGAGTCCCAAGTCTTCCATGAACAGGTCACAGAGGCTGGATCGAGGTCCTTCGCCTCAGCCTTTTAGTCAACCATCAGCCAGTACGCTCCCACGCAACTTCCAGTCATTCAGACCAGGTATGCGGGATTTTAAGAGTATTAAATGCACGTCACGCTGGCTCTGAACGAAAACGCGCTGTGGAAACACGTTGGCCTAGTACTTTTGAGAGTGTTTAAACATAAACACTCTCAAAAGTACCCAACCATGCATTAAAGGGATAATGTGTAGGAATTTCTCCCATCTAGTGGTGAAAATGTATTTTGCATTCAAACAAATTGTGCTCTCCAGCGCCTCACTTTTTCAAATGTGCATATCATCTATGGTAGCCATTATGTACCAAAAGGTATTTGTACACCATTGAGGACATATTTATGAATAAAAATATTGATTTTAAATAATAAAATATGTAAAGTACACATTGTCCCTTTAAATAACATAGGAAATGAATACGGGTCATTTTAGACCCACGTTGTGCATTAGAAGAGGTTTGCATTGCGTGTGCATCAAAGGGTTAAAAATAAAGGTTCTTTATTGCCATTTGCAGTTCCATGAAGAATCTTTTACATCTATAGAACCTTTAAATTGCACAAAAAGGTTCTTTATAGTGGAAAAAGTGTTCTTTAGATTTTTCTTCACACTCTTCAAAGTTCTTTAGGCAAACCCATAATGATTCTTGTACTGTGTGTACACTACAGTGAACACCAAAGGTCTTTGGTTGGTGGTAAACTTTTACCACCAACCAAAGTCTGCTTTTTTTTTTTGGTTTTTCGTTTGTTCACTCATCGGTTGTTTCTTCTATCTCCTTTCAGAAGAGGGCGTGCAGAGGCAGAAGAACCCCTGGAACGAGACAGACCTGGATGCATACGAGAGAAAGCCTCACCACTCCTATGATAGTTAGTTCTGTTGCACAAATTACACAGAATATAATAGCAATTTAAACACACAATAACTCCCATTTCTTTTATGAAATTGCATTGCTCAATAGGAATCCTGAAGGCAACATTGTGCAACAATTAACCGAAATTAATAATCAAAGACTGTTTTGGTTCATTCAGATATTTTCACTGAAATTGAGTGACTGTTTTATACTTATTTCAGAATATGAAATTATATGAAACTATTTTATTAAACTGTATATAAGACTTTACATTGACTACTACATGAGACAGTTCTTAATATTTGTTTTAATTGATTGAAAAAGTAAATAATATAAAATGTGAATAAAATCTAAGTAAATATAACACAATCTATATCAATTCCAGTCACATAATATTGCGTCTGTGTAACAAACACATTTAAAGGGGTCATGAACTGGTTTTTACATTTTTTTTATATTGTTGTCTGAGGTCAACTAATGACGTTCGCTTGGTTTTTACATTAAAAAACATCAAAATGAATAAGTAATAAGCTATTTTCCACCTTAGTTTTGAGCCTAGCTGAAAAAACGCTGTTTTTATGGGCGTCTCGCATTGAAGACTTGGAAGTAAACGTCCACTGCTGTAAGTGTATAACAGTTTTGCATATAATAATGAGTTTCACACTCGATCCGGTTTGTCATCACAAGGTAGGCATCTATGTTATTTAGCTATGCGTGTAATGCGTGAATCGGTGGGCGGGGCTAACGGCCGTGTTGAAGTAGCCGTTGATCTTCTTCTGCGGGGGTGGGGTTTTATTCTCTTTGACGTCATAGTTCCCCACTTTGAAAAACGAGTCGTTTGCTGATACTGGTGTAAATAAAAGCTTTTATTGGACTAACAAGAACGTTTTCAGTTCTGAAACTTACAGGATATTCTTTTGATATGATGATCTCTTAGATTTCTCAGTTCATCACCCCTTTAACCATTCATAATATACAATGTATGACTTTAAGTGCTCTAAAAGTGTACAATATTAATAATAATATACAATTAAATATAGTCCTTTACACAATCTTTAAAGTTTTAAAATTCAAGAAAAATCCTTTTTATTGGTTTATTCAAAGTCAAACCTTCATTATTAAGCATTTTATCGCTATATCACGTGCTTGTGATGAAAATGGTTTGCTACCAAGAGGCAAGATCATGTAGAAGACTGGGTTAACTGTAAGCACATATCATCATCGGAAGTCAAGTCGCTCTCTGAACGTGATGATACACATTAAGGCAACTTTTTGAGCAATGTTGCTGGGCAATCTTGCCAAGTGATTGTTGCCGAATACATTTCTATCTGAATAGTTTAGATCGGTCGCCCGTTGACTGCAACATTGCCCAAAAAGTTGCCCTGTGTATCATCACCTTTAATGTTAAATCGTCATTAATTACGTGTTTTCCTCTGTGTTGTAGAGAATGAGTGGATCAGACCAGCTGTACCCAACAGCAACTGGAAAGAATCGAACCTGGATGCACCTTCCTCCGTCAAGGTCTGTGTGTGTGAAACTGGTTGTCTTACTGTATGTAATTATGTTATTATGCATATATGTAATTATTTCCAGGTATAAGAAACAAGTTTAGTAAATTTCTAAGAAACAGGCAACAGCCGTCAGTTCAGTTTTATTATCCCCTAAGGGAAACTTGCAGCCAGGTGAACATACAGGTCATACAACAGGTAAACACCACACACACATACCAATAAGTAACACAAACTACTAATAAAAAAAAACTATTACACTATAGAGTTATACAAATTTAGCAACCGAATTGCACTTGGTATAAAAAGACACTTAATGACAGTTGTCATAAACATGCATAAACCTTACTTCATATTCAAGACATAGGTCATGTCATGGTTATGAAGGGGTCTTATGAACAAGTAAAGTGTTACCCAATAATAACTAGTCCATTTTCATCAAGCAACAAATCAAAGCAAAAAACTTAAAACACATTCTAAACAAACAAAACGCAGACAATCAAACACACCTGCTGCTTGTCGCCACAGTCAGAGTAGCGCCACGCCAATTTGACATTTCCCAAATTTATAGTGTGCTCTATTGGCATAAGTATTTGCATTTGCCCACAGATACAAATATACAAACTAAAGATAAAACTGAAGAAAAAAAAGTATGCTTTCTATGCTCTCTAATTCACACAGTTTCTTCTCTGTCTTCAGGAGACCGCTCCCCGCTCTCTCCCACCATCTTACAGCTCGCTCCCGAGAAACACGCGCATCTCAGTGCCCCCCGACCTCCCCTCAAACCCCAGCTCAGCGTACAGCTCTCAGCAAATCATTTCCCGGATCCCCGTTCCCCCTCCAAACTCTGAAGTCCGTCAGCACAGGCCCATCCCGCTTTCCCTCATCATGAGGATCCAAAACCCTGGATTGAACAGATACACCCCTGGCCCAATGGGACATCCTCCCCTGCCCCGAGAATACCCGCGGCACAACCAGACGCCTCAACCTCAGCAAGCGCAAAGACAGCCTCCCTACTATAGAGAAGGTACCAGCTACCAGATGACATGAGTGGGACAACACGTGACACACACGATTCATTTATTCAAGAACACACTGACTTGAAAAAAACCTTTCATGAGCACATTTTTCATGTCTGAATTGAAAAACTGGCATGTCAATTAAAAGCTAAAACAATGTTTAAAATTAATTCCTGAAATAAAATCTTAAATGTAGTTTATCAGAGTCTTTTATTATTTATTTTAAAGCTGATTATTATTATTATTATATTATATTTAATATTTTTAATATTATTAATAATAATATTAATATTTAATATTATTATTATTATATTTTTTTATATTATTGTTTTATTATATATAAAATATACACACGTAATATATTTTAATTTGTATTATATGACAGATAAACTGGTAAATCAAAATAGCACAGAAAAAAAAAAACATAAAACAGGAAATAAAGTAGACAATCATATATTATACGTTACAATAGCGGATCAGCTGACCGACCATTGCATGACCGTGGCAAGATTAGTTTTAAAATTTAATGTCGTGCAACTTTCCAAAAAAGTTGATATTTGTAAATTGATTTGTGAATAGAAAACACTTTTTCCTTGAAAAAAAATCTATTTACATTTTTCTACTGATTGAATTGAAAATTGAAAGCATTTGTTGTCATTGTATTTGCATACAACGAAATTAGGAATTCTGACTAAATTGAATAACATCACATGACAACAAATGTCATGTTAAGGGCACTACAGTAACACAATTTCTTGAATACACACATAATAAGCGCTGTTGTTATGTGTGTATTCAAGAAATTGTGTTATTACTTTTAACTTGATGGTTACATAACATGACATTTGTAGTAATGTGATGTCATTAAATTAAGAATTTCTTTTAAAACCATAAATACAAATATTGCATTTCAATTTGGCACATGCAGCTACATTTTTAAATTATTATTATTATTATTCAGGGTTCCAACACAGTTTAGAAAAGTATGACATTTTATTTGTTTTCTTTTTCCATTCTTATCTAGACCGTGATCCAGACCTGGAAACTACTCAGAGTATGGACAAATATTTGTGTTCCTAGACTATTGCCTCTATTCAGTTTTCTAAAATATAAAACTATGACTTAAGAATGTATCATACAATGTGTTTTCTGGTGAGAAAATACGATTATTTACAGATGCCTGTGCTGTATACCAAATATAATGGGGAAAATAATACTGTATAGGGTTATTTATGTTAAATATGGTCTGAAAAATAAAAAAAAGAGGTTTGGAAATTTCATTCTGGAAAAGTGTGGAATTTTGAAATGTATTACGGACACGTTTATGTGCAATTTAACATGCTAGTTTTTTGTTCGTTGGTTTCTTATGAACAGTACTTCACCCTGGAGATGTTGAAGCTGAGCTTGAGAAACGAGACACAGGTAAAAAAGAAGGCCCTGTGCTCATGAAACCAGACGGAGAGGCTAAAGTGGAGGATTTAGAGATGCCCCCTCGTCCTCTCAGTCCCACACGTCTTCAGCCAGTGGTGGCTCCTCAGTCGGAGCTGGACACGGATCTAGACGAAGTGATGCGCATCCGGGCCGAGTTCCCCAGGGCCCTGAAGAGACGAGGCTCAGCCGAAGTTCCTCAGCCCCAGTTTGACCTCCCCACTGCCCAGGCCAACCCTTACAAGCTGATGATCAATAAACTGTTTCGCAGGAAGACCATCCGCATCAAGGAAGAACCTCATGCTGAAAGCGCCAGCTCTTCAGATGGAGAAGAGAGTCCCAAATCTGCTGTGACGATAAATCCAATGCCAATCACAGAGATACAGGTCTCTCCTGAACAGAAGGTGAGATTACATATTGCTCAGTAAGAGTGGACACCAATGACAGCTAAGAGGATATTTGATTTTAATCTGCTCTTACAGGGTATTCACACTATCTTACGGAAGGGCACCAAAGCCAATAAATCCTCCGACCGTAGAGCTCACTTGAGCCCGCTGGTTCTGATTTTGGATGGGTCCTTAGTAGGAGAGTTGGAAACTGTTCAGAAGGCTGCACAGGAGGTATGTGTCACTGCTTTGGGATTGTATGGCGCTGGCAACATGCATCAACACTGTATAGGGTTATTTTCAGTGTGGGGTAACCGCACACAACAATAAATGCTAAAAAAACAGGCCGTGCACAACTGAGTAGATCAGAACACAGGGTCTTGAGTGTGTTTGTCGTTATGACGATAACCGTAATATATTAAAAAAATGAAATATTGATATTGTGATAATATTACACGTGATAAAATCATAAATAATCCAAGACCATTAAATGGTTGACACTCCAACTTGTTAGGTAACAATATTACACATTAACTCTGGTTTCCATCTGCCATTAAAATTATTATTATTTTTTTAGATTTTCCCCTTTTTTGTATTTTTTTTTTTTTTGATGAAACTGTGTTGCATAGTAAAATAATGCATGAAAACATAATAATGCATGAAAAAAAGCACATTTTGCAAAATATTTGGGGGCCATGAAATTGTGAAAATTAAATAAAAATGAGTTGGTTTTTTTACGTCAGCGGGAAAGAGTTAATCTATTTAATCAATCACAAAAATTTAAGTTGGAAGTGAAACAATAAATGTAAAGAAATTACAATAAATGTGCACTAAAATCTGAATTAAAACTCAATAAAATGACAGTGACTTTACTTTTCAAAATGATATTAAATATGTTATATATATATATATATATATATATATATATATGTAACAATTTAGTTTTCAAAATAATACTTAAAATCAAAATACAAAAATAAAAAAGTGTTTTAAAGTCAAAATCTCTTGCTAGTAAATAATGAGTGCATATGTGTGTCCCTGTATAGATGAGTGACCCGAGCCAGTGTAATGATGAAGGCATCACAGCCCTTCACAATGCCATCTGCGGTGGACACTCACATGTGGTGGAGTTCCTGGTGCGGATAGGGGCGAACGTTAGCGCTCCGGACAGTCACGGATGGTGAGTGATCAATTTAACAAGTGTATATATAGATGTGCCTATGTCTTTGCATATGTATGTGCGCTACAGTATATATTCACTCTCATTTCATTGGCAGGACGCCCCTGCACTGTGCTGCATCCTGTAATGAGCGTGCAATGTGCGAGTTTCTGGTTCGTAACGGAGCGGCAGTGATGGCCGTAACAGACAGCGATGGGGCCACGGCGTCACAGAAGTGTGACCCGTACGCCCCGGGCTTCGAGGAGTGTGAGGGCTTCCTGAGAGGTGGGAAAAAACCCTGAACCCCTTAGCTGTCACCCCCCTTTTTGAGAATGAGGGTTAAAATGCACTATTCAAACTTAAATGGTTGTAATTTAAGATATATACCCAAGTTTGGTCTTGTTTTAAAGGAAACACTCAGCAGATTATTGCTGAAGTGAAAACACTTCAAAAAATGAAAGTATGAAAAAGTTATGGAAGTTTAAATTTACAGTAAATCAATTTTACTAAATATTTTTTACTCTAAAATTTCTATAAAATCAAAGCCATAAATCTTATCAAGTTATGTTCCAAATTTGAAGTTGATATCACAAAAATTGAGATTTTGTTTAGGCGTAGTACCAAAAATAGCCACCGGGTGCCATTGAATTCCATTGAATTTAGTTGTATACATTCTGCCTTAACAAATTAATACATTTCTATCCAAATATCAATTCTGTCACAAAATGTGGAACCTTGAGACTCCCTGAGACTTTCTGAAAATATCAGTTTTGTCAAGATTAGAAAAGGTTTTGATCATAAATTATGAAATATAATGACGCCCAAAAGGGGAGGAGCCTGATAAAATAAGTACCGTTTCTATGGTAACGCAACATTCAATTATAAAACAGTTTTCACAAGATGAATTCTGAGTTTATAAGCTTTGAAATGATACCTAATTTATGATAACTACTAAAATATGTGATATAATAAAAAGGCGATAAAAATAATATATTTTAGAGGATAATAAATATAAATATTATCATTTTTAGAGGATGAAAGGTTTTGATTGAAAAATACTAGATTATTTGTTTTATTATGAACTTTTAGCATAAAAACAGAAGTTTCAATGATTAAAAGTGGGTGCATCGACTTTTTGTGACAAAGGTGAAAACTCCTGTTATGATGCAGATTTTTTTAGGTGCACTCTTGTCATAAATTCATCAGTTACTCTTCCTATATAATTTTTAACACAAAACAGGGGTAGAATATCTATTTAGAAGTCTTAGACCTTTCCAACGATATATAATTTGTCATAATTAGATTAGGATTTAATAGAAATATAGTGAAGTAAAGTTAGGCGTCCCGGTACTGGGACGCTGACAGTTAATTAACAGACATTGCGTGTAAACTAAATGGCGCAACGCATGTTTTTACATGTGTGTTAACTCCCAGCATTAAATTTAGCATGTCACAATGAGCTATTCGCTCATATGGGTTGGAAACTACGGTCAGTACATGTCAGGCAATTCATAAACTGTAGGGTGGAGATGACATGCAATACACCCGTATTAACTCACCAACGCTAGTTTGAGGAGAGTCATCTTTTATGCAACAGTTCCATTTCAGTTTCACGTGTGTGTTTTTGTTCAGGTGTGGAGGAAGCGATGGGCGTAGAGAACAGTGGGGTGGTGTACGCTCTATGGGGATATCCTGCGCAGGCTCCTGACGAACTGAGCTTCAGAGAAGGGGACATGGTGACCATCCTGCAGAAGCCCGAGGGGGTGGACTGGTGGTGGGCTTCACTGTGTGGCAGAGAGGGCTTTGTACCAAACAACTACTTTGGGGTAAGATGAGCTCATTTAATACAAAAAATAATGGTCTAATACACGGTTCTGAACTAGGGGTTTGAGGCCCTCTTAGCAAAGAGAGACACTTGATGACTTAATGATATATAAATTGTATAACTTAATTGAAATTTAACTTAATTAAAAAACATTTTTCTCTTTTTTTAAATTAGAGTGAATCAGAAACCTTTATATTCTGGAATCACAAAATTAAAATATGGTTAATTAATTTAATGTAATACATTTTTTCTCATAGATCACTTATGAGTGAGCTAGTAGACCACCTTGGACTAGTAACAAACCAGATACCACGTTCCAAAAGCCAGTTTAAACTAGTACAGTATGAAAATTTTCCCCCAAAAAAGTAATTCTACAATGTTTAAAGAAGACATTAAAATATGTGCATCCACTGCAATGTTTAATGCTGTTTGTCTGGTCAAGTGAAAATAGCCTTGAATCTGAATCTGGTCAAGTGTAGCAACTTTTCTTTGTCTTTCATACATTCCAATCATTTTCACTCAGTTTTTAAATGTCATTTTGTCCTTTCTTGTTCTCTCACATGCAGCTTTTTCCAAAAGTGCGGCCTAAGACACTCTGCTGAACCCATCGAACATAAAAGACAAAAGCGATCAGTGCATCTGACTGCATCACGCAACCAAGTCTGAACACAGGTTTCACATGTGGGTTTGAACATGTCTATGATTTTTTTGTCTTCTGTCTTGTATAATGGACAGCTCTGATGGGATTGTAGTAAAAGTCAGTTCAGTTTTCACTATAAGAACACCATGACAAAGTCACTTCACTGGGAATAGTGGATAGATAAGTTTATATAGACCTTACCAATGGTAAAAATGTCATTAAGAACAATTTATCTTGCTGTCTGTATTATTTGAGATGGGGACTTTGTTTCATTTTATAAGCAAACTGGACTGGATTAGATAATAAATATATAAAAGTCTCATCATCAGTTTGTTTGGAGAGGCTCATTCTCTGCCCTGACTAATGATTTTCAGCACTGAGCAGAAAGGAATTCATCAGTCTTTCAGTATTGCTTTTTTTATGCATATTTTTCACGTTTTGTTAATCAGTAATGTTGCATAAGTGCAAAAAAGGTTTTTTTAGATATGCATTTGAATAACTAGTGTCCTAACTCAGCTTTAATTTTTTTTTTTTACAGTATTCTACACCAAAATGTTAGCTTTTTATTTTGGATGTAACCTTTAACTTGCTATTTCTGTCTGTTTTCATAGTGACCTTTATGTAGTATGAAATATGAGTGAAAGTTTTCCTCTCATAACAATATGCTCTCCATGTGGGTTGTATATGAAATATTTGCTTTAATGTGAGGGAAGTTTGCTTTAGAGGTGTGTGTCCGTGAGCGAGTGTTTGTTTGATTAGCCTTGTTGAATCCACTGACTGTGACTGTTAAGAATACAATGACAAATTGTTACTCTCTGTAATACTCTTGCACAAAAGAAACATAAATAAATACTAATTGTACATTTGTGGTTTGTTTGAATCTTTACGAGACATACATAATTGCTAATAAAGCTGTTTGAACACAGGATTACAGGAGTGCATGCAAACCACCAGTAGAGGGCAAAGCCTAGTCATTTTCATAGACAGTAATAGATTTTTGACATCACAAAAATCAGATTTGCACCCATCACCCCTAGAGGTCTCCCAAGCGGCATTCTCATTTACTCGTGTGTGAAATGAATGGGGGGAGAAGTCCGCAAATGATATATGAGCTTAATTTTCTTCAAACTCTTGGTCAGGTATAAATCCAATGTATTTTGATTAATGAGTTTGAAAGATTCTATAGAGATGGGGAATATAAAATTTGAAGCATATTTGATTAATCAATTATTGCATTATTATATTTACTCAGTTTAATTAAGGCAAAACAAGCTAGTAATTAATCTTGTTAATTAAGTTCCAGAGGATTCTTTTGATCAGCCTGCTATCTGATAGGCTCAAAAGATGCATGCTGACATTATGTGATGAAACAATTTCATATAGCCTATGCAAATATTTCTGGGCATAGCCTGTTAATAACACAAAGCCACCACCTACACTGGAAGAACTGGAGTATCATCCAGTGCTTTTATTATCTATTTGCTAGTAATATCTTTATGCTTGTGTGTGTGTGTGTGTGTGTGTGTGTGTGTGGTAAGATTACATAAGCCTCAAGGGGCTTTATTCTCCTGAATATAGTGTTCGGAGAACCATGGACTAGTAAACATCACTGTGCACTATTTTAGTCACAGCTGGGTACTCGTCTATGGAGCGGAAGTACTTGTGTAACAAATGCAGATGTCCTCTGCGCACGCTGCGATTGTTGTGTGCTATTGTGTGCTATTTTTTTTTTTTTTTTATCAAATATGATATCCATTATAATTGTTTACATATTTTTTATAATAAACAAATCACCACTCATACGTACCGGTACTACTTTCATGTTTCTCGTATCTCTCCGCGAGCTCGCTCTCGTCATCATCGTTTAACTCGCGCCTTTTTGGGTTTGAACGATGTAACGTTAAGTTAGCTTGAACGAGGAATAGACAAGTACCGGTAAGTGAAAGTGAAATTAAAAAAATTGAAATTAAATAAGTGAAAGAAAAAAAATGCTGTTAAAAATGTCCTCGGAGGTCTTCAGTAGGCCTATTAGTTATTTTAGACAGTAACGTTATATAATTTCTTTCTTTCACTGTTTAGACAAGCAAACGGAACTGCTCAGAAGAACACAAACCGGTAAGAGACACTACAAAATGATGTGTGAGAGAAACTTTAGAGAAAGATAACTAGGCCTAAACAAGTAGGCTATTTTGTTTCTTAAAGTCAAAATGAAACGGAAGTTGCGAATACGAATGTGTTTTCTTCCCTGTTGTAACGTAACGTAACTTTTTGCCTATTCGAAACTGCTTCTCGAACAAGACTCAAACTGTAGGGCGATACTTGGTTTTAAAATTGATTTTGATCTTGATTTTGCCATGATGTACTGTGAGTGACAGGTTGTTTCGCCATAACATCATTAAACAATTCATCAGAGAAAAGGACATGTCTCTGCAAGTGGGAGGGTACATTATTTTGATTCAAGATTACAAGGAATATAACTAAATATAACAAAAAATAAATAAATAACTTAATATTAGGCACAGGCAGCCTAAATCATTTATAATACAATACTGCCATATTGTCAATTTTGATTTCATGGTGACAAATTTATAATGCAATTCTTTGAAATACTTGATTCTGATTGGTCAAAGGCATCATGTGGATTTGCCTATTGGATTAGATTATCTTGTTTCATACAAAAGCGTGGAGCAAAAAGAAAAAATATGTATTTCTCTCCCCAAAGTATTGCATTTTCCCAGTCACCCGTCAAAAATATAGATTTTCATGTCATGCCCACCGTCAAGGGGTGCAATGATGATTTCAAGATACACCCCCACCCCATGAATACAATTTCAACCTCAAGCCCCCCTGAGAATTATAAACGTGTGTCCTGGAGCCGGGACTGATTCATACATGCACAGAACAAACCAATGTTCATCCCTCCCTGTGAGAGATGTGCTTGATGCAGGACTGGTGCTGTTGTGATGGGGCTTTGTATTGAATGGTGATTGTGTGATGGTAGAAGTCATTTGATGCCTCATTGGAACCCCATTAGGATGGAGGGAAGAGAGAATAGAGTGCTTTGGAAAACTGGAACAGAGAGAGCATGCCCCCTTCAGAAACAAACCAAACCTCATATCCACAGGCACACCTGAATGCTTTTCAGCTTTTTTTAGTCTCTCTCTCTCCCACTCTTCTGTTCTGACCTCATCCCTTTATTTCCCATACCTCGTTTTTTTTTTTTTTTTTTTTTTTGCCCTGTTGAGTTCCACTCCACTGCCAGCCATCATCTGCTTCATCCTCTCTTGATTCTCGCACTGTCTTTTTCCTTCTGTGTTTTTTCCTCTGTCTGTCTCTTCCCCTGTTTTTCCCTTCCCCTTTCTCAGACACACACTGTTAGTCTAGAGATGGATTGGCCATTATTGGAGATGGCATTTTGGCCCATCAGCTCCTGACAGGCCCGCTTGACGTGACAAGACGGTGTACGTGCACCTCAAAACAAATACATGTGTAATCAGCCTCCAACAGATGGGCTTTTCCGATGTCTCTAAAGCAAAAAAAATAGAGAGAGAAAAATGAAAAAATAATTGGAGTGGAAAAATGGTATGGTAGAAATGAAAGGCTGTTCTGTTTCTTTATCTCTTCCTCCCTCTTCTTGTATAAATTGGGAAAAGGAAATCTGTCAGCTGAATATGAAAATAATCCATATTTTAGTGTGTAAAATGAATAGCAGAATGGTATTGGTTTACATTGCCAAATGCATCATAAAGTTTAATTATTGTACAATTATCGCAGCTCAGATAAAACTGTATATTGACAGCATGATGGCCTGTCCATTCAAACTGAAAACAAAAAAATAGGGCTGTGAAACGATTAATCACGATTAATCGCATCCAAAATAAAATGTGTGTGTATATGCAAAATTATTTTGTATATATAAATACACACACGTGCATGTATATATTTAAGAAATATTTGCATGTATACTTTATATAAAAAATGTATATTATACATAAATATGAATATTTGATACATGAATAACACAATTTTCTTAAATATATACATGCATATGTGTGTATATATACAAAATAATTATACACACCACACTCACATATATTATGTAAACACAAACTTTTATTTTGGATGCGATTAATCGTGATTAATCGTTTAACAGCCCTACAAATCATATGAGAAATGTTATTTTGGAATTATTTCCCACAGAAACACTTCAAACTCTTGTAGAAAGTCTTCCCAGAAGAGTGGAAGCTGTTGTATCTGCAAACGGGGGATTAACTCCATTATAATGTATATTATTTATAATACAATGTCATTACAGTCCCTGTTGGAGCAAAGGTCAGGTGTCCCAAAACTTTTCTCCATACAGTGTATTTTGAGTTTTTTAGTAATTTTAGTACTTCTACTTATTTCTGTTAGTCACCAGTTTAAGTTATACATCTAATGTTTATATTTTATTTCAGATTTATTTCAATTACCTACTGATTTTTAATAGTTTTAGCAAACCAAAACAACACTGGCCCTCACACAAGCTATCACACACACACATCACCCAGACGGCCCCTCCTTGCACCAGATCCATGTCCCTGAAGTCATAAATGTTGAATGTTCATCTTTAAAGTATTAAAGGCCATGTGCCGAGTAATTACCACAGAAGATTTTAGCTTTATAAGATGGACACTTGGGAGATCTTTCTGTAAACAAGCACATTTCATAATGCATTATGCACAGGGCAGACAACGCAGCGATATGGACGGGGGCTGGTGTGAGTAACAAAAACACACTGACTGACTGCAAATGACGCCATTACTACATTTTATTACGCTTTTCATTTTCCTTTTAGAGCATTTAATCAGTGCTTGTGCCTCAGTGAACAAATTCAGTGAACCTAATTAAAAAATGAAATCATCTTGTTTGTTTAACATGATGAACATGAAATGATTGCAGTCAGTAATTGTGTCAACACAAACATGATAAACCAAAATACACAGCACAGTAACATAGCAGTTGAGGAGATTTCTATATTGAGATATAATATAAATTTGTATTAGAAGGAAAGTTTTTAATGTAATTATCAAATTTTATTGACATTTGCCTTTTAACCCTTTAGCTAAATGTCTATAATTTACAATAGAATATTTTGAAACAAAAATTTTCTATATACTTGCAATTAAACAATAATTATTTAAGATATAGTTATTTGAAAGATATCTAATATAGATATTTAGGCTAAATATCAATCGATAATGACTTTTTTTTTAAAAGAATATGTATTGTATTTGACTGACTTGTAGTCTAATGGTTAAATACTTACTAATTGTAGTATTTTGTATTTTCCATGTTATTAATATCAAGAAAAAAATAATTCTTCAAGAACCAGTCATTTTTCATATCTTCAATTCAACACTTCATTATTCGGATGTTTGGCAGGATAAAATTGCATTTAGATTATGAGATTCAAATTTCAACAAATAGCCTCTTTGTATTTACTGTGTTCTCGCAGTGCACCCTATAAAGTAAGTATTAGGGTTGGGTATCGTTTGGGTTTTATCCAATACCAGTACCTACTTGATATTTTTTAAACGGTTCCAGTGCCTAAATGGTTCTTGAAACGGTACTGGACACTGGACACAATATTAACTTAAATGTTTAAACAATATAAATACAAGTAACATTTGGTAATAATAAATAAACCAATATAAAATAAAAATTCACATTTACATAATACTGGAAATTAATAGAGATAACTACCAGGGTAATTTAATATCGACATGGCTACAGGTTCCCATGTTTTGCCTGCTTGAACCAGTCATGTATGTTATCTGATCATTGTACTAGTTACGCAGCGCTTAGCTTGGCGAGTTTGGTATTTCGTTCCCACTCATCTTAGCTACGCAGCTTTGAGTAAACCTATAAAAGAGAACGTCTCTGGTTACTGGTGTGTGTGTGTGTGCGCCTCATGACACAAAGACTCAGGCACCGAAATTTTTGTTCTTATTCGGTCTGGTTACTACTGTATACGTTGGAAACGGTTCCCTATTGGCAACCCAACCCTAGTAAGAATACACAATTATTTTTACTTCATGCGTGTACTGTAGCGTTTCTCATTTTTAGGTATATAAATAAATAACTTAAAACGTCACTGGAGACAAATGAACCCTGCCACATTTGTTTGCTTTTTAATGACTGTTTACGGTGTTGGTTCAAGCCTTAATTATGGGTTCAGACATCTACCCAAAAAAATCCCTATAATTTGCACATAGATATTGAACACATCATCGGTTTGACACACACACACACACACACTCAGCATGCACGAGTCCGTGAGGCTCACAAAATAGGGCAAAAGAAACAGTGAGTGCCATATAAAAATATCTTCTCATCATTTCTCCTCTTCTTCTCTCCACTCTCCCTGATTTTCTCTTTATCTCCAGCGCCGCTCTTCAGTCTTCATACCCTCCTGTCCCTCTCTCTGTTCCTCTGGAGTAATGAATAATAGAGGGATGCTTGTCTTCTCTCCCTCCTACGGTTAATCAGGCCTCGCCTGGCTGCCCTCTCTGTCCCCTCCTTTCCTCTCTCGCAACCGTTCTTTAATAAATCATTCAGAGTTTCAGGACGACAGCAGCCGCAAGTGGAGGAGAACACCACTAAAGACCTCCACATCCACAAATATCCTCTTCCTGTGTCTCCATTTTCTTCTATGTTCCTCATGAGACACATTTCCATCTATTACTCTCACTCACCTGCTCCTACGCCATCCACGCTTCCCTTTTTATATCAGTCTCTCTCTTTCTCTCTCTTTATGGTCCATGCTGTTGTTCTCCCATCAAACATTTCAGTGATGGCGTCAGCCTAAAACACATTCCCAGGCGCATTTATACAGGAAATGAGATCGCACAGCGATGATATGCATTTACACAGAAACTGGTTGATTCCAAGAGCACTGATATACAGGCCAACAGTATTTGAGGCTGTCTATTTGACACGACATCTATGGCCACGTTCACACAGCAGCAGAATACAGTTGTCAGTCCTGTTTTTGAGTCCCTAAATTGGTTTCATTCACACACAATTAAGTTATTTATGGGAGTGACAACCTAATTCTATAATTGAACTCACACCTGAATCATTTATGGACTCACAAACCCATTCTTAGAAAGCCTACGATGTGTAAACAGAACCAGACTAGACAACTAGTTTTCTGTCACGTCATGCAGTCTGAGAGAGCCGCTCTGCACAGACACATGTCTACCGAGTCACGTGTGCTCTCAGCAATGGAGATATTCAGTGTGGAGGTTTTGTGTACCCATCAGTTTTGTGTTATGTGTGACTCAAATGCTCCGCTCTCCACCCAGAAAAGCTGTTGTCACTTGAAGATTTGACAGATGAACTCGAGTCTTGGACTCTTGTCGTATCAAAAGAGAAAAGACTTTTCAGTTTTATGGACGTCACCATCTTTGAAAATACTTTGGTCACTGTCGCGATGGTTACTGGTTAGAGAATATGAACTTGACTCCCGTTGCACATTCATACAGACAGAATGAGATGTTACTGTAAAGCCTACTTCACACTACATGATTTTAAGCCCGATTTGCAAATCGTTGAGCTCACCGACAAGTCAGGGTGTTATCATGTGCAAATAGCGGGGGATTAGCGGGCGGTGAACGCTTGCCAATCTGTTAGTATGAAAGAGCCAACAACGCATCAAAGATGCTCGCAGACGAGTCGCTGAGCCCAGAAAAATATCTAGCATGCTAAATATCCAGGGCTGTCGCACGACTCAACCTCACATGATGTCATGAGCTACGGCCAATCAGAGCAAGGCATGGGTTGAGGTCAGTATTCTTTGCGAGGTATTGACGCGCATGCTGTTTCGCGCCATTTTCGGTTCGTTTTATCACGTTTTTTCATGACAAAACGTGGTTTATTGACGGATCAATCTGTTGCGGATCAATCACGTTGTGTTGTGTGGTGTGAACTGCTCAACAACTTTAACACTCCTGATTTTACAGAGAGCAAGTCACGTAGTGTGAACTAGAGTGCAGATCGGGCCGCATTTTTCTGTCCGAGCCCGACCCGCGTCCGACAGGGCAGTACCAGAACCCGACCCGAGCCCGACAGGCATTAAGATATTTATGTCCGAGCCCGACACAATTAAAAATCTTCTTTTTTTTTCTCATACTAATGACACGTACGTTTGTTTGTGTTGAAAGCCCACTTTTATTTAGCAACTGGAAGGCATTCGGAAAATGTTTACAGATGTGCGCAACGCATCAGCACCACACACGGCCAAAACAGCGCATGTTAACACAGGCGCGCACAAGAGGCCCAAACAAATAAACCAATTGAAATTAAATTAACAAAGCTAGGTCTATATTAAATTACCCAAGCTAACAAAACAAAACATTAACGTAACACTTTTTAAACGTAGGCCTATGAGCTTATTGAAATGAAAATCACTCGTCTCTTACCATTTTTCTCGGAAACTGTGAGGCTAACTGTAACATGGGATTCACATAATCTATCCTTCAAGGTTTAGGCTAATCCAGGTTCTTATGCAGAAAAAGGATTGCATCAACGGTGGATGGCTTCAAGGCTGTCCTCCTCTGCTCGATGGTCCTGCCAGCAGCACTGAAGTTGCGCTCACTGCTGCTGCTGCTGGCTGGAATAGCAAGGATGCCGCGGGCAAGGACACTAAGCTTCGGGTAGTTGAGTTAATGATCGCTCCACCAGCCCAAAACATCTCTGTCATCCTGCATTGTATGATTTTGAGTCGAGTACATCTCGACTTCGTCTGTCGCATCTGCCACAGGTACATTTTCCCACTCGTCGTCAAAGTCAACTGCAGCTTTCTTGGGCGCGGGTCCTTCAGTGGCGGTCTCCTGGGTGTGGAATGGGATGTCACTGAGCTGTCTCCGAACCTCCTGGAGAAGGTTGTCTCTCTCTGAGGAGGACAACATTCGGAGCTGGCTATATTTAGGCCAAAGGAAAGTTGCAATTTTTTGGAGTTCTTGGATCTCCACTTTACGCAAAATCCAACAGAGATGCCGCTCGCGGATGATGGCTTGATAGGGGCTGTCAGTCGTTTTTTTTTTGCAGTGGCGCTTCAGCCGCTCAAACCACAGAAACACTAGGTTTATCGTTGGGTACTGGTCACCTTCAAGTTCACGCTGGGCATCGTAAAATGGTTGCAGGAACTCGACAAGAAAGTCAAGGACATCTGGAGATATGGCATCGATCCGCCAGCCCTCTGCGCGATCATTTAGTTTTTCGCGTAGTTCTTGATAAACCGAGCGGACAGAATTTAAGGTCAGATATACCGTGCTAAACCTTGTGTCTGCCATTTGGATGACTGTTTTTGACAGCAAAGCTGCCATGCCCGACTTTTTGACATATTTGACAAGTGCCTTGGTAGCTTGCAGAGTGTCTGCAACATTTGGAGCATCTTTGGCCAGCTGTGTGGGGTCTAGGGCGTGTCTCATCACCGTATTATACACTTGATCTTGGCAGTCAAGTCTTCGATATGGTCTCAGGGCACTGATGATGTTTGAGCCTTGGTCTGTGACCCACACCACTTTATTCAGCAGACTCATATCCAGGCCATACTCCGTTAGAAGTCTGATGATTTCTCTCCTAATATTCTCCCCCGTCTTAGCCTCTTCCAGTGGGAATGCGACTGTTGTTAATACGGTGCTTATCATTTTAAATGATCGTGTCACGAAATGGCAAGTGATGGTCAAGTAGCTTAATTTGTGGTAGTCCTCCGTCCAGATATCCGTTGTCATTCCGATTGAATTCACCTCAGACAGAGTATCATTTAGCTGCTCGACCAGCTTTGCGCGTTTCTCTATTGCCAGCTCACGGCACCGTTTTGACACAGTGGTGGGATCAGGCAGTACATCCTGCGCTGCCACTGAACCATATGTTGCACCGATGTTAATAAGCTGCTGGGCCAGCTCAATGAAACCCTCTCCTTCAATGGAACGAAATGGCCTTATGTCTTTACAGCAGTACTCAACGCATTTTTCAGTCAGTTTTTGTTTGTCCCGCTGAGGAATTTTTTTTGAGGAACTAGCAAAGGCAGTGATACTCGGCTGCAGTAGCCCAGGTGACTTACAATTTTTATCCACATGACGCTGCAAGGCGGAATTCCCGGTCCTCTTGCTGTCATATTTCATGAGAAATCCACAACTCTTACATTGAACATAACCAACATGTTCATCACTATCAGCCTTGACAACAATGTAGAAAAACTTCCACACAGTCGACTTTCCTTTATTTTCGGTGGTTTTAAAATCTCCTGAGGCCAATTTCTTTTTAACGTCTTCCATTTTTGCGCTGCCAGCCACATGTAGCCCAATATGCAATATTATGCACGCACGTGTTGCACGTTGTCACAGCAACATAAACAAATTTCCGCACACATGGAGATGGAGGTTAGGGTAATATTTAAAATTTATTTTAATCACAAAAACAAACATTTGCATCCAGTTAAACAATATAATAAAACTGTTTTAAATTTCAAATGTTAAATGCCTTATCGCGCCGACGTGACCGAGCCCGACCCGAACCCGAACGTCATTTCAAAATATTTGTTCGAACCCGGCCCGGCCCGTCGGGTACCGTCGGGTCCCTTCGGGCTCGGTTCGGGTATCCATCCTCTAGTGTGAACCACACAGTTCAGCCTAACGTTTTAAAATCATGTAGTGTGAACAATGCTTAAGTTTGCAGTGTGAACAGGACATTTCTGTAAGTAAATGTGGTTGCCAATCCCAAAAACTGACATTGTAAATGTAGCCTATGTGTTATTTGTTTCATAAGTAGTGTGAGTGCTTGGAGTAGTCAGAAATAGAAAGAGGCATCAGTCATACTGTCTGGAATTTGTCATGTTGTATCGCTACCTCCAGTGTAGACAGCATCACTGATTATAATAGTTATTTGCTTTTGTCATGTCGTGCCACTCGTGTTTGGTGTAGACGCATTGAAAATAGCATACCTACTATTCAAAATAAGTACCTACTTAAGAGAGCATTCGATTCAGACGCAGCCGTTATGTTACTGGTGGGGTCCTAATGAGTGAGTCATTGAATTATTGATTAGCTAAATTATATATGTTTGGAAGAAAGTTTCATTCTTGTCCAGTCTCTGCGCTACTTCTCTCTAGAACTTATGACCAATAAAAATGTCTTCGTGCTAATGGAAACTAGAGTTGCGTGAATCCCCTCACACAATTTAGTTGTTGATTTTGTAGTTTGACACATCTGGCCAATGAGTGATGTGGATGTTGTCATGTGACTGCATTTTTGGTTCGTTTCATCAACTGATTCGGACCAGAGTAATCAGTGTGGTGTGAAAAGGAGCTGAAACCTCTTGGTCTCTTGTTCTGGACCATAGACTTTAAAAAAAGGTGGGTGATGAAGCCCCTTTCCTCTCTTCCATTGGTCAGAACTGAAGCCGCCAGAATCGCGATATGGCGCTGACATCTTGGAACTTGAGTCTGCGCAAAAGCGATTTCAGGACCAGACATGCGCAGTCGTGAACAGGAAGTAAAGCCGTAAAATGAAGGCCCCGCCCTCACTCTCGCAGAATCAATCACAAGCTCACACTCCTGCACTTTTCAAAAATTTAATTAAAGAAATTTTGATATTAAATTTAAAGATCCAATCGAAGATTTCGAAAAAAAAGTCTGTTGGTGCTTCAGTGACTACTTCACTCAGAGATTCTGTCAATCACATTGATTGCAATCAATCACAATCACAAAATTACATCAGCATGATAAAAAATTCATTAAATGACAGAAACCAACTTTGAAAAAACAATATTTGAAGTGTAATTTGATTGTTTAGTTGGTCTCACGTGCCGTTGAATAACATGAGGAGGCGGGGTTTATGACCTATACTAGGACCAGCCACCAGGGGGCGATCAAGGTGTTTTGGCTTCACTTTCCAGGGCTTGGTCCGGCTTAAATGAACCGAACTACAGATTTATAGCACCCTTATTCTCTCTCAGACTCCTTACTCCACCTCAGGGAGAGCGCAAGTCAGGAGAGACATCTTTCTGCTGTCACTCTCTCTTTAATCACTCTTCTGGTCATTAAGTCCAACTCTGTCTCTCTGATTCCCTCTATATAGTGCCTTGATTTATGTCACCATTCTGTCTTACTTTTCCTGCCTTTCTGTATGTCCCCTTTTCTTTATTATCTCGCTCTGTCTGCCTGTCTCTCTTCTCCTCTCCAGGGTCAGGTTCTGTGACAATTACTTTTAATCTGCCTCCATTACCAAATCTCACTTCCATTCCTTGGTTCACAGTATTAATCACTTTAATTGCCACAGAGCCTGAGACACACATCGCTTTCAGCCTCTTCTGAAAGGTGTTCCCATTGTGAGTCTAATCCCCTTAAATGGCCACTTCGGCATTTATTTCATTATTTCTCATCTTCTTCACAGTCATCAGAATCCCACTAAACCTCACGAAATCCCTTGAATGTGTGAATTTGGATGCGAAGGATAATAGCACATACCGAGACCTCTGTTTGCATGTGTTTGTGAGGTAGACGATAATAAAGACGCACATTGTACTTTGTGTGGGTGTGTGTTTGGGAGGCGAGGATAAGAAAGCCTCATGATATTGTGTGTGATAGAGCAGGTTTAAAGTGAGCTACAGTTTGATCTTGTGTCATTATGTGTTTGTCTGATGTCGTTAATGATTGTTAAAAGGCTAGCTGACCCCAAAAATAAAAAATATTTTACTCACCCTTGTGAAAAAAGTGCGCTTAATTGTAGTTAATGTGGACTTCAAATGTTAAATATATATACAATTGCACTTGCAGATAATATGAATGTAAAAGCAACTTAAGAATACTTAATGAGCGTACATTTTCACGACAGTTTCTTTACACACTTAATGTCACTTAAAGTACATTAAACCAATTTTAACCAGATTAAACCAATATTTGTCATACTTTAAGCCTTGTAGTGAATGTTATGAGCAGTAGGATAATCTCTCTTCTCTCTCTTTTGGTAATGATAAAGAACCATAGTCACTCAGAGCCAAAGCACAACCAAAACAATGTTCTTCTGCAAAATGCGTGCAGTTTATTTATAGAGCGCCAAAAGTTGCATCATGTACCTTTAATTATATTGTGCGCTATTCAAAAATACTTTAAGGTTTATATTTGAAATTTACATGTGTTTAACTAATTTCAAATATATTTAAATACATGACATACAAAGTTCAATAGAAATGACATATACTATATCATAAATGCTTGTCGGTTCATTTTGGCAGGACATATGTATGTTATACAATTACATATAAAGTCAAAAAAACACTCTAAAGTTCAGCTAATTGCATTTAATTTAAACTATAACTAATACATTTGCATGGTATTGTAATTAACATTCAGTTCACACTTAAATATGCAATATCCATAATACATTTTTTTTAAGTATGTGGAAGTGTTTATGTTGTTACAATTTGTATGACGTGCTTTCTTCTGCTGGACACAAACGGATAATTGTTTTGACAGTATTTTGGCAGGATTGACTAATAAATAATTAATTTGATCCAGACCTTTCAATGACCTTTCAGTCGATCCACAGTAGTTCACACAATTAGTCTAAATGATTGATTCATTAATGTGCTTCTCAAAGTCACTGACTCAGTAATCAGGTTATGGTGGTTAGTGCACAAGTCGTATGTACGAACTTAGCTTTTTTCGTCCTGGTTGAGGCTTGAAAACAAGTCCCTCCTTATTTATTGGTATTGCACACAAATTTATAAACTGGTTTTACTTATTGTAGAAAAAGTCATTCGTATGACCAGTCTCATTTTCAAAATGTGTTTTTTTTTATGTTCCACTGAAGAACGAAAGTCATAATTCGTGTTTGGAACAACATGTGGTTGAATAAATGATGAGATTATTATTATTAGAATGAATCCATTAAGCCGTCGTTCTTAATGAGGTGGCTCACCGAGGCTAATAAAAAATGCTTTGCTAAGTAAAACTCGTCAGTCCTCGAGGAGGAGAGTCATCATTGGCAGTGCTGACCCACACTAATAGCAGTGTTGTCTCCGAAAGCATGTTTTTCATTCGCTCTCATCTGTTGTAATGCGATTATGTCAGCGTGAGAAACTCACTGTGTGTCTGACTCATGGGCAAATGTGTTTGTGCAAGAGAATTCTCAGAACAAAATGAATTTATTGAACATCCGAAAATGGCTATAGACTCATTTTGATCTAACATGTTTGAAAAATGTCCATACTTCTCATACTTTACTATGATTCTAAACAGCAGAAAACAGCAATAAATAAGAATGAGGAAGCGTTTCCAATCCAAACCTTTGCCTGTAGTGAATGTGTTTGTGTGGGAGAACTGCAGACCAAGAGCAGCTAAATAAATAATCATTAGCAGCCTCTCTTTAATTTAGGTTACAGCTCTTGAGAGGGCTAAAAGCACGCATGACTCAGTCCCCACAGGCTGCTCTCTTTGTTTCAACCTCTTCTGCTTTCACTCTTTCTCCTCCTGACTACATTGCTTTTTCTCCCTCCATTTGACCCTTTATTTATTAGTGTCATTCATTCTCATCTGCCTTCTTTTCCTCATTTGGGTTCAATGTAAATACATCGATTGACGTTTTCTCTCTCTAATGCTTCGACCCCTTCAGTTTTAATCTTATCTTCCTTTCCGTCTTATTTCACGCCACCCCACATCCTTACAAATTGGAGAGAGGGTGGGAGACGGGAGTGTTTGAAAACAATCGTTTTTTGCAATTCTGTTTGATGCTAATGGTGCAAAATTATACACTTTAGTTTATGATATGAATGAATCACAGCTCATCTGAATCATGCTGTTTTAACTGCAGCGACCAGATTTATAATATGGGTTATTAAATCCAATATGGGAGACTTAAATTGAAGGAACCGAGCCATATCGACAACTGGTTTTACTTATTGTAGAAAAAGTCATTTGTATGAGTAGATTAAAATTTCGATTTTCATCCAGTCAAGTCAAGTTATTTTTATTTATATAAGCAGCTTTACAGTGATAAAATGCAACAAGGATTGTTGTGGCTGTACAGCAGCTCTAGAAGAAAGTCATTGTCCAGTTTAAGTACGTTCAGCTTTGGTTCATTTCCTTTGTAAGTCGGTATAAATCCAACAATTGTTATTATTCCACAGCAGAAACAATGGAAAATTTCCGCTTTAGAAAACCGTCCTGTGACTTTAAAAACCTTGAAATGGAGACATTCTCTGACAAACATCCCAAACCACGCAACCATGAGAAACAACAATAGCAAGGAAATAAGTAATATATAAAATATATAAACAGAAAATATAAATTAATAATAAGGGTTAGCTCACCTAAAAATGAAGCTTGGGACGACATGAGGGCGAGTCATTAATGACATCATTTTAATTTTTGGGTGAACTAACCCTTTAAAAATTGAAAACCTTCGATCCTTCACAATGCATTAAACAGTTATCATCAAAGTCCTAATTATCTGAGCAATGCTGCCCTCGTTTCACTTTACTGTTTGTCAAAAATTGTTTCTCGTTTGTGTCATTTTTTTTTAATTTCTCCAAAGGAATTTTTGGAGAAAAATTTGACATATTACGTGTCTCCTGATCTATGAGGGAGCAACATTTGAGTCATACAGTACATCTCTCCTGTGGACGCTTGTGTGTTAGCTGGAGCCTGTCTAAATATTGACCGTCACAATGGCTTAATTGCAAATTTCATGGATGAGGCACCTAACAAATGTGAGTTAGACTGAGCATGACTGGAGTGTTCCTGATTATTGAGGGCAGAAATGAGCTTTTGATTTTGCCCTCATTTTGCATGTTTGAGTATTTGTGTGCGAGACGTTTGTTGATGGAAGTCAGCTTGATCCCTCACAAAACGAGTCTTGCTCTTGGACGCACATCATCAGAGATTCACAGCGGGGGGTAAAGCACAGGAGAGAATGAAAGAGACTGAAATGTGGAGAGGGATTGAACAATTGGGATAGGCAAGGGGATTTTAGTGGGATTTCCTTTTTTTTCATCCAATCCCTCCATTCTGATTATCCTTTCAACCAATTTTTCACTCTTCTCCCCCCTCTTTTAGAGATAAATAATGCATGGCTCCTGAGGCACAGAACAGCGCTGGATCATCCTAGGAAACATAAAATGACTGCTGATACAACTTGCAGAAAGACAGCATCTCTTCCACAGTGATGTACAGCCTACAGCCACGGTACAGCTCAGCCCCCTCACAACCACACACACACACACACACACACACACACTCTTTGTAAGAATTTAGGCTTGGTTTTAGCTACAAGAGAATGACTGAATTGCTCTTGTCTCAGCTCAAAGTCACACAGGCCTACATCACTTGATTCCCTTTGAAAGTGAAGATTAAAGCACAAGCCACCCCGGAAACTTCAAAATAGAGCCGTCGGGTTACCGAAACAAAAGCTACAGTACTCTGGAAATGTGCCGCTATTATAGTTTTCAGCACAGACACACATCCTGATTTTGCTGAGTTAGATGCGTTTCTTGGTCAACATATTTTGTTAATCCTGGAACAATATTCCTGTCCGAAAATGTATTCCTAACCATCTAAACCTAACCCTAAGTTATCCCTGAAACCAGAAGAAGGTGAATCACAATGATTCAGAAGTCGATCCCCGAACGCCGTTCATACAGTTCAGAAGTTCGCTGAACTTCATACAGTTCAGATCACTCAGCACAACGTTCGTGGTTTGACTTATCAAGACTATTTTTTAAGATGGCTCCTGTCTGTATACAGGAAGTGAACTGTCTTCATAAAGTATCCTCTTATTAAACGGTCTGTACACTTACAAAGTTCCCAATGCTTCGTTTTGCATGTATGGAGCCTCATTATGTTACTGTGTTAGTGTGGGGCTATTTTGAGCCTTGATAGTGGTATAAACTAGCGATTTCTATTTACTTAGTCAATGCCCCCAGTACTAGCATTATACGCTAAACAGTTTTTAGAGATAAAACTCTTTACATTCGATTATCATGAAAACAAATCTCAGAGAACGGTTGACTAGGTACCGATGTTTTATTAGACCAAAGGTTCATTGTTCGCCGGAGTTCTCCTTTAAGGTTCCATTTTTATAACGTAAGGAGAATGTTCCGGGAATGTTCCCTAAATCTTAAGGGAAAGTTCTATGTACGTTCTGGGAACCAAAAACTAACGTTCCCAGAACAGATAAATTATATTTATAGATTTCTATAAATATAAAATTTGTTTACTGGGTTGATCCAGGAACATGTACAAATCAGGTTCTGCCTTACACAATGTTAACTGCTGAATTTATCATTTATAATATCTTTAAAGGGACATTAAGTAGGAATTTCTCCCATCTAGCGGTGAAAAATGTATTTTGCATCCAAACGAATTCTGCTCGTTTGAAAATATCAAGCAGAACAGCTATTTTCAACATTGATAATAATCAGAAATGTTTCTTGAGCAGCAAATCAGCATATTAGAATGATTTCTGAAGGATCGTGTGACACTGAAGACTGGAGTAATGATGCTAAAACACCCAAAATTTAGCTAAACAGGTGGGAAAACTTCAACACCCATAATGCACTGGGCAAATACCTCTTAGCAAACTTTGAAATCATAATGGTGTCGACTTGTTTTGTTCCCGGGTGCAAGAATTCAAAGAGTGAGTTACTTTCAGTTTCCAGTGAAGGATCCGGTGTGTTGCTGGCAGTAGCAGTGATGCATTTTGCGTCATCCAGGAGACTTTTGGTGACAAATAAATGGGAATTTCCTTGTCCAGATACAAGCAGATTGGGTAAACATTGCTCTTTTATACATACTACTGACATTGTAACAATACAAAGCATGTTGAAAATCTGCAAAGTTCCACTTTAAGGTGTGGAAGTCATCAGATGTGAAAGGCTCTTGGATCAGATCCTCTCCCTCCAGCAGTGCGGTGCCGTTGCTCTAGCTGTGAGAGAATTACACATGTTGGACTGTGAAGATGGAGTATGTGTTGAGTAAGTTGGTTCTGCTGCTGATTCGGTAATGAGCTTGGTGAGGTTGGACGGTCTTTGTGGTGCTGAGGTCGCTGTTTGTGTGTGTGTGTGTGTGTGTGTGTGTGTGTAACGCTAGACAACAGGGTCAGGAAATCAGTGGGAAAGCAGCCGGATTGGGCTCAGCTTCCTTAAGAGGATTGTAATGTGACAAGTCATTAACTGGAGCTTCTCTGAGCCGCTGCATGTGCTGACTGAGAGACTGTACTCTTAACAAGCAATGGTGAGCTGGTACAGAGCAACTGTATGATATCACAAGTTCATTATAAATACTAAACCTCATTTGAGAGGTTAATTGAGGTGAATGGTTAGGTATTAGCTGGCCCACAACTCCACAGAAAGATTTTTTTTATTGTAAATATTTTTTTTTAAATATTTTGGCTAATTTGATGAGGCTTTCAGTTGTCAATACAGCCCTATTCACACCCTCAGAGGTTTGTATCATTGTATGTTGCTGGCTTGCTGTACTGTTGTTCATATAGAGGCCCATTTCCACCACAAAAGAGAAAAAAAATGTTGGTAAATTACAATTATGACATTCTAAGTCATAATTATGACATTAGTTGAAATTAGATTAAGTTAAAATTATGAGAAATTATAAGGTAAAAAGTGGAAATTAAGATGGTCAAAAGAAATTACAGAAATTAAAAATTACGAGGTAGTAGGTCAAATTTTGAGATACAAAGACATAGTATGAGATAAAAAAAAACAAGAGTTGTGATATAAAAAGGCCATAATTATTAAAAAAACTCATCTCAAACTTATCTCATAATTTTGGCCTTTTCTACTGAATTTCTATGACATGAACTTTATCTTTAACTTAATCTCAGAAGTATGATTTTTAACTTTTAATACTATAAGTTTGACTTGATGTCAATTTAGATATACAATAACATGATTAATTTTTCTTAAGTTGTAGAAACCGTTACATACGTTCCTGCTACTATTATAACTGGCCATAACTTTTGAAAATCTGATCACAAATGAGATGTGGGCGTTGATGCATGTATTTGAGCATGATAATTCATCATATCATCAACAAGATAAACCATTACCAATTTATGAATACAGCTCAACATACCAACAATATAAGATGTCTGGTTATCAGTGCATCACTTGAGAAGATGCTGAACACACTCAAATCTCATGGCGATGGCTACTGTCACTCATGTTTCTTGTTATCATCAGCTGTCGTTGAAAATGAATGATGTTTAGTTGCTTTGGCGGTGCTAGTTGTCGAAAGGGCTTTCAGTGTTTAAAGGGCAGTAAGCGATTTCTGAGCTCAGAAACACACTTGTAGCCAATCAGCAGTAAGGGACGTGTGAATTTGGGGGCGGGGCCATCAAGATAGGGGTGTGATCCTTGTTTGATTTGGTGATTTGACCATGTTTAAATCCATTTTAAATGCAGAGTTTTGTCTAAATAGTGCAGAAAATGAAATGACATTAATATGGTAGTTTAAAGAGAATAGTTTGCATTTTTCTCCATCCTCTGGCTCTTGATGCACATACTAATTTGATTTGATTTAATATTTCATTGTCTATGCATTCCAAGCATTCACAAATGCTCATACACATTCACAGTTTTTCACGTGCGTGTCCAGATGTAATGAGCAGGAGTGGAGCTGAGCGCTGAGCTCATTTGTCTGGGTGTTGTCAGGTGTGTGAGCTCTCTCTGCTGTCACTGGGGATTATTTCAGGCTGTCTGCTCTCTGTGTGCCCGAATAAACAGCATGTGCACTCACATATGCCAATGCCATACATTTCAATATAGGCAGGCTGTGCGTGTATGTGTGTGCGTGATCTTTTGCGTTTGAGAGTGAGGTCAATTAATTTGAACCTCTCTATTCCCCATGATCCTCCTGCATATAAAAACATCACATACATCCCATATGGATTAGTGCTTTAATCACCTGAATAAATGGCCTTGACCTCTGCAGATGTGTGGGTGAGAGGGGTCAGCGTGCCTCCGCATACGTCATGGCAATGACCTTCTGCTTCAGGATGGATTAGAGTTCGGTGTGCTCTTTGCACTTTGCATGATGGGAATCCCGGACTAGGAGTACCTCTCTAGTTTACTAGACTGGTTGGTTTAAGCACTTTCCAAGCTATTTTAAAGTCACTAAACTACAATTAGGCTTTTTTGAAAATGTATTATTCATTGGACATTGGATTTTATATTTAAAAATATATTTTAGTGAGTGTTCAAATCTTTTATTAAATTGTTTTGTTTTGTGTATTTTTTTATTTGTTCGTTATATTGTTTTAACACAATTAAAAATTAGATAATATAGGTGTTCGAAGCCTATTTCCACCGGTGAAACTCGAAAAAGTTCATTTTTTTTCAGTAGTTCAACTTAAAAGGTGAAACTAATATATTATATAGACTCAGTACATTCAAAGTGAGATATTTCAAGCCTTTATTTGTTATAATTTTGAATAAAATTAGAATATTGTGAAAAGGTTTTCATAGCTGTAAGCATAATCATCAAAATTATAACAAATAAATGTTTGAAATATCTCACTTGTTATACTTGTTAATATCTCACGTCATTATTATGGGATAAGTTAAAATTAGATAAAGTAATATTTATGAGATACATTTGAATTTATGACGTAAAAGGTCAAAATTATAAAGATAAAAAGTGAAAATTAAGACTGTCAAAATAAAGATGAAAAGAATAAGTAAAAGTTATCATTTTGACATGTGTGAAATTATGAGATACTGTGTAATTTTATGTGATGCTTAGTCATATTATGAGCTAAAACGACCGATAATAGTAATCATATACTTTATAATGTTATTAAATAAATTAGCAGTATAATCTACAACCATATTTTTCTGATGAATGAATGAATGAACAAATTAATCTCAATTAGTGTGACAGCATTAAACATAATGAATTTATATGAAATACAACAACAAAAATTAGAATTCACCCTACTACCAAAGAGAGAGAGAGAGAGAGAGAGAGAGAGAGAGAGAGAGAGAGAGAGAGAGAGAGAGAGAGAGAGAGAGAGAGAGAGAGAGAGAGATGTATTTGTTTGTATCTAGGAATAAAAATAGAGAGAGAGAGAGATGTATTTGTTTGTATTTAGGAATAAAAATAGTTTAGGAATTAAGATTTTGAATCAGTGTTTATTATTATTGATTCAGTTCACTTTTACAGAGATTTTAATTAGTGGGTCTGTTGGCTTGGCTGTAAAATACACGTATAATGCATTGCAACATCAAAAACAGCAATGTATTTATTTATTTTTTGCTCACTAACTTGCTACTCTTTCACTACTAACATTGATTGGTTAGCCTTGATACTTTTTCTGAAAATTGTAGTTAAATTGGTAGCATTGATACATTTAGTCAATTGCTCTCTAACATGCTTGTGTACGTGATGCACATCACGTCTTTCAACAGAAGTCCCCTTACTCTCTGCCCGTATGTATTTCTGTATGTCGCTCCTTGTTCTGTGTTGTTTCCCCCTGTGATCTGCACCTCTTCATCTGTCTGTCCCCATGATTTGTGTGTGAGGTAAATGGTGTGTGTTTGTTGTCAGCAAGGGTGCAGCGAGCAAGAGCAAAGGCTATTGATCCACGCTGACCATACACTCAACCAAACAGCTGTCGTCCTGACAGCGCAAGACAAATGAAGCATCAGATTCACCATGTTGACTGACCTATTCCCATCCACAACAGAGAGAGAGAGAGAGAGAGAGAGAGCACACCTCATGAACAGATGCATAAGCCTAGAGGATTGTTATTGATTACTAATGTCCATCCCTGCACTCGGCTTTATCCCAGTCGGGGTCCCCTGAGGTCCATCGTATTAATATTAAAATCCAGGACACAACAGAATGTTTTTCTCCTGTTTCTTTCTCTATATTTAACAGAAATCTTCATTTTTTTCCCCACAAAACAGTGTCTAGAAGTGGGTCAGATTGGGTGAAAACAACATGAAGAGCTTACTGCCATGGATTGAACAATTCTAGCTGGATTTTCTCTGTGAACATGAATAATAGCACAGTACAGCACTGTTCACTTAGAGCCTACATCACATCCAAATTGACCCCGTTACTTACCTAAGGTTTTGACTTTGTAAACTGGAAATTGATTGCATTGTAAAAAGTGAGCGTTTCATACCAAAACGGTGCTAAAACTGAATTTGAATATGCTAAACTAAAGCAATGCCTAAATATCTGTTGGCTATTGGTTTATATTATTCAAAAGCCAGTAGCTATGTTACTATCCACCTATTTTTATGAGATATCACATTAAAAAGCGCTGGATAAAGCGGCAAGATGTTCATTAATGAAAAAAATAAAATTATGCATATTAAACATATTAACTCAATTGAGGCAGATCAGTTTTTATCCAATGGGAAAGCGCATAGACTCCGATGGAAACACTTTACTGAATACATTTATGATCAATTATATCAATTAGGGAATTTGAGTATCGCTTTAGTTTGTTTGTTTCATTTGATTCAGTTCTGATTCATTATGGTATGTTTCTGTTGTAGTAGTTTTTCTTACATAAGAAGGAAATGCTTTGCTCATTGTGGAGTGGACAGAGCAGTGTTGCAGACTTATCTTTTTGAACTAGTCATAAAAAGAATTGGATCATAAGATTAGTTTGGGATTTGTCTGCATTGGTCACACTTTCGGAAACGCGCACTGAATTTGCAATTTGTCTCATATTGTGTTTAGCCTACTAGATAAGTATTACATTATATTATTTAAATAATTCCACATAGAAAGAATAATTCCACACATCAGACTACACTGTTGTATGTTTGATTTTATGTGATCGGGAGAAGATCACAAATAAACAGAAATCTGTATTTTTTCCCAACCCTATTGTAAAAAAATATTGTTGGTTTAACTTAAAAAAATGAAGTAACCTTAAAAGTTCATTGAAATGGAAAAATTGAGTTAATACAATGAAGGAGATTTATTTAATCATCAGAAACTCAAAATATTATGTCATCTGAACTACATAAATTATTTAAGTTGATTTGACAAAAGAAAAAATGTTGTGATTACAAATCATGAGAATATTTTTTTTTACAGTGTATCAAATCTGAAAACTCTCACTCATCATTGTGTGTTGTAAGCTCGGGTTGGCTGGTCTGCGCTGTCCATCCGAAGACAAAAACACTGGCATGTTTTTATTTATAAATCCATCCTGGGTTTATTACCATCATATCTTTGTACATATATCTGTAAAAAGTATCCTTCTAGCTATAGCCTCCGATCACAGGACATATTTTTACTGTCTGTTCCAGTGGTACGAACTGAATTTTGGGAAAAGGCATTTAAATTTGCTGCTCCCTCTGCCTGGAATTGTTTACAAAGTACGTTGAAACTGAGGAAACTGGTTTCGTTGGACACTTTTAAATCAATTTTAAATGATTTAGAGAATGAAACATCGGGCTGTAGATGTTTTAGCTAGTTCTGTATTTGATTTTGAAATTGTATTTGAGTTGCTTGTGTGTATATATGTGTTTGTATTATTGGATGTTATTTGTTACACTCAAATGTGCTGTGTCTGTCAGTTTTGGCCAGGACGCTCTTGTAAAAGAGATTTTTAATCTCAATGTGCTTCTTTCCTGGTAAAATAAAGGTTAAAAAAAAAAAGTACAATACCATTCAAAAGCTTTTGTTTTTGAAAGAAGACCCTGATTCTCACCAAGGCTTCATTTATTAGATCAAAAATACAATAACAACAGCAATATTTGTAATACACTGTACACGCAAACACGCCACCAAACACCGACAGCCTCTAGGACCCTGCGATACACTGATGCTAGAGCCAAGGAGAGAGGGGGAAAGTGGGGGGTGGATTGGAGCGCAAAAAGACAGTGGAGGAGGGAAAGACAGAAGTGGAGAGGAAGATGCAAAGAGCCGCTCCGATGCTGTAGTTTGGAAGTCTCGCCGGCAAGACTTAAAAGAGCATTGGTGGTATAAATACCCGGCGTAAACAGGATTAAAAGAGCAACTACTGACTCCATCAGAGAAGTGTGAAGTGAGAGAGACAGGCAGAGAGAGAGAGAGAGAGAGAGAGAGAGAGAGTAAAGTGTAAGCATCAGCAGCGGTGTGTACTGCAGTGTGTGTCTACACACTCACACAGGAGCTCGCTTTATTACAACGCTCAACTCAGGAGGCAAGAACTGTCACTCTTCTACTCTAACACCATCCCGTCTCTCTCTTTCTCCACCAGACTTGCTTATACTCACAAATGGAGAATATGTCTTGATGCTAAAAGTTCAAACTGGGCCGCCGGATTCATCTTTTGCTCCACTCGGTTCCTCCACACACTTCCCCGACACCGGAGGTCAGCATCAGATGAGAGAGGTAAGTGTTGCTCATCTTTTGTTATGAAAATGCGTTTTAATCAGTATTGTCCAGGATATTCATTGGGTGTATTCAAGTGTTATTTGTATTTCTCTGTGGAAATATATTATTTGATGTCACATCCTGGACATTTCTTTTTTTTGAAAATTTTATTTAGCTTTTTTCAAATACAATAACTGACATAAGACACAACATAAAGAAGACAGCAGCAACAACTACAGAACGACAACTATAATATAGTAATATAATAATAATAATAAATTATAATAATAAACGAAAAAGGGAGATACAATGTTAGACAGTTAGGAAATGATATCCTGGACATTTCTGTCATTTTGCTGTGCTGTTATTCAGACCTCTAACTTCTTATTTTTCTGCGAAATTCATTCAGTCAAAGCTCTTCTGTGCCTCTTGCATGGGGGGTAATGATTATTCTGGCTATGATAACACATGCAAGCTTTGCCGTTATTATTGTGTCAGACTTTAGAGATGTTGCTCAGCAGAACGTGTGTGTGCTTGAACACTATTGTTCAGCAGAACTGCATCAAAGAAACACATTTCTATTGTTAGTCACTGAATCTGCAGTCCAGCGTCGCCTCTGTAGTGATTCATGTGGCAGATGCTCCCTAGAGATCATGTTTAGATAATGCATTAACACAATTACTCAAAGTGAAATATATTTGGTATTTAATAAAAAGTGACACTCTTTGCTCCTCACCCTCATGACACCCCTCACACACACAAACACTCTTAGAAGAAACGGTTCTATTTAGAAGCAAAAATGGTTCCATCCCCTGCTTCATATATGGAACTCCAAAATGGTTCTATATAGAACCATTTTTTTGGTAAAAGGTTCTATTGGCCAAGTGTGGAAGATATAGAACCCAGAGGAACCCTTTTTTAAGAGTGTATAGAACCTTTTAGGGGTTCCAAATACGTAGCGCTGATAGAACCTTTTAAGGTTCTATATAGAACCTTTTCTTCTAACAGTGAACCATTAAATTCGGTCTCTACAAATCATACTTCCAGATTACAATAAAGAGGAGATTATTTCATGGCATACGGTCCTGTGCGTTATTATCCCTGAAGTCTCAGTGCACCCCCCTCTTATGCACAAATCTCACTACTAATCTAAACTGTCCTGTAGACACACACACACACACTTTTGTTTATCAGCGCTGTGCTGTCACATGCAGTGTGTTGCCTGATTCCCCTGCCTGCTGCATGCTGGTGAGATAACCTTTTACTTAGCACGAGTAATAAACAATTAGCCGGTGATTATGTGCGACGTGAGAGGGTTTCTCATTTGATTAAATGTGTTCTCGGTGATTCAGAGCATCTCAGAGATGAGTGTCATATGTGTGTCTGCTGTATTGGTATTATGAAGTGTTCTCAGATTTTTCTTATTATTGTCATGCATTGAATTGTGTGTCATTGGGATGGGCATTTGTTTGTGTGTGTGTGTGTGCTCTGACTCAGATGATGGAGGAAAAGGCTAGTAAGAGGTCAGGCCACCGAGAGCTTGTTCCTTCTTTCCTCTGGTCTGTTTCACACCGCTCGCATTAGCCGCACGTAAGAGAAGTAAGAGAAGCTACCGAGGCTCGTGTTCTGCTTTCACATTGTGTTACCAAACTGCATCCTTACACCACAAACCGAGGGGTTTCTAGATTACAACTTTGAATATTTTCAATATTTTCAACATTTAATAGTGAATGCATGGTATAGCATTGTGAAGAACTATACTACCCATCAAATCCTAAAGCATCGGAGAATGTGTTATTATAATATAGGCCTATATATATATATATATATATGTGTGTGTGTGTGTGTGTGTGTGTGTGTATTGAAAATTATTATGATTAATAACCATTATTTTAGATTAAAAGGTCATGATATGAGAAATCTTTTGAGGTCGTTGAACCATTCAAACATCTTTCAAAGCTTAAAGTGTCCTAATTATAAACTAGTATTTATTAATTTAATCAAGCTCCAAAAACAGCTCATTGTTGTCATATGACCACCTCCGGAGAAAGACATTAATGAACACCCTCATCACACCATAGGCTCTACATTGTGTGTGTGTGTGTGTGGTCCTGGTGTTGTGGACAAAACCGACAATTTTTGGTCCCCACGAGGAAAGCAGCTTATAAATCATACTATTAGAAATTATGTTTTCTAAACATAAAAATTAAGTTTTCATAAAAAATTATGTTTTCTAAAAATGTAAAAAAGGTTTTCTGTGAGGGTTGTGTTTAGTGTTAGGGAAGAGAATATACAGTTTGTACAGTATACAAATCATTATGAATGGAAAGTCCCCATAAAACATGAAAACCCAACGTGTGTGTGTCATTTACCGTGCCGTCTGTCACTGTGCGTAACATATTCAACTTTGTTCTCTCCATTATTTTATATCATAAAAGCCTACATTGCAAACAATTGGGTTGATTAATAGGTTTTAAGGTTTGACACAAAAATATAGTTTATTTCTCTGAGTGTAGCATACTGCTTGTGACAAAAATAGGCGTCGCATTGAAACCCTACTTGCAGATCTACTTCTGGTTCCAGTGTTGTGCTGGTTACTCCGCTATAACCTGTTAATACGAGACTGAAATAAATGTGTCGATTACACAGGCTGAAGTAGATCTGAAATATGTTCCCCTACCACATCCAATTTGAGTGTCAGCAAAAAGCCTGGAGGCTTGTTTGGTTTCTTGTTTGTTTGAGTCTTTTCATTAAAAAAAAAAAGCCCTCTGGCAAATAGGAAGCTAGTACAGTACACACACCTCAACTACTTTACCACATAAAGGGATGTGTCATAAGAGCACAATGCACCAGCAGTTCTGATTGATCGTGTTTTGCTCCCTATGCACAGCACAGCCATCACGTTTTGTAGCCGTCTCGGTTAACAAGCGCTGGCATGAGATGAGAAGACCCATCTCACACTAAATGAGAATGAAATAGAGGTCTGAACCCAAGGCATCTGCTTCACGCCCATCGGCCCCTGACTAAACATGTTTTTGCTTTATAGGAAACTTCACATGCATTTTAGGATAATAACGTGTGCGGATGTATCTTCCCAAACGTGTAATGAGAAATCTGTCAACAAATGAGAAGCTTTAAGAGCTCCCTGCAGTTTTCAGCCAAAGTAAAAGCTGTGTGGTTTAACATTTGAAAATGAATTAAGACAGTATTGTAATTTTACAGTCTTTTGGGTAACACTTTACTTGAAGGGGTGTGCATAAGACTAACATGACACCTTCATAATCATGACATGACAAATGTTATGAATATGAAGGAAGTTTTATGCATGTTTGTGACAACTTCGCTCAGTTATGATATTTTTAATGCAAATATGACATTGTTTAAGATGTTGTAAATGATGTATTGGTTTATGTCAAGATGTCATAATAAATACATCTCAAACAATGTCATTTTTGCATTAAAAATGTCATTATTGAGCAGACATGCATGCATAAACCCTACTTCATATTCAAGACATATGTCATGTCATGGTTATAAAGGTGTCATGTCAGTCTTATGCACACCCCTTCAAGTAAAGTGTTACCGTCTTTAACTTTAATATTAATTTTCTATTTTACAGGGAAATACTACTATAGTAACATTGCATTTTATAATTGAGTATTTAGAATAATACTACTAATAAATATTAAACACAATAAGAAATATTGCTTTTGTATGATTTTATTTGTTTTATTTCGTTGGCCAAATTGTGCAGCCCCTATAAACAAGCACAGCAAACCTAAAGCCGGTTTAAATCGACATCACAATTTTTATCAGAAAAGTCGCAATTACATTTTAGAAAAGCCCCTGTAGAAAAGTAGAAAAGTATTTATTTTTCAACTGCTCCACATTGCTTATCAATGTTTGTTCAGTAAACCCTCAAATTGCATGTCCACGTTTGTGAGATATGGTGCAGTGGAGGATATATGTTGCCTTCAAACAACCGTAAAGGCATCTCTTGTCAACAGGATGTTTGAGATTGCAGTCGGACGTGCCTTGATGCCTTCAAAAATCCGCAAACTGCCCGTGAAAGCAGCATTATTCATCTTTTGGACACTACAGCAACATGCACAAAAGATTTCAGATGCACAACCAGAAATCAAACCCAAACTGAAGAAATTCAGTGCAATTAGATGAAAGAAGTCTTCTATTCTTTATTGTCACCAGTATAGAAATGTCAAGCCCCGGTGCCCTTTTCTGCACCCAAGTGGATCAACAAGAATAATGAGATGTCCCATTATAATCAGATTATAGATAATGAGAAAGAGTCAGACACATAGACACACAGAGTTCATGGCTCATAGACAAACACACACAGTCCATGGTAGGGAAATCCCCCTACAGCGCCTGTATGCTCTCTCTCCCTCTCTCTCTCTCTGGCACAGCTGGTGTGAGGCACAACGGGGCCTGAGGGATGACAGAAATCACCCAGCTAAGATATGTGCAAATGGCTCCTCTGAAACACTGAGAGCTCTGCCCAACTCAAGGGAGAGATTGAGAGTCAAGGGGAGAGAAGCAGAAATGACAGGGAAAAGAAGGGAGTACAGGCTGAGGAAGGGTACTGGTAAAAAAGGCACTGACAAAAAGTATGACATTACCAGGTTTTTGGTTATGGTGCCATGTACCTTTACCAATTAATAACTTCTAGGATTAATCGCGTTTTCATGTTCCTCATCTGTTAAAGGCGTAGTTCACTTTTCAAAAAACTTTTGCTGATAATTTACTCAAGATGTCCATGTCTTTCTTTCTTCAGTCGAAAAGAAATTAAGGTTTTTGATGAAAACATTCCAGCATTTTTCTCCATATAATGGACTTCAATGGGGACCAAACGGTTTTAACTGGAACCAAAGGGCTTTAAACGATTTCAGACGATGAATAAGGGTCTTATCAAGTGTAACGATCGCTCAAAATGAACAAATCTTTTTCCGAGTCAATTCGTTCGTTTCGTTCGTTGAATGAATCAAATGATTCGGAAAAAAAGATTTGTTCATTTTGAAGAATGAGTTCGAATAGGAGAGTCACGAACCATAATCATTTGGCCATCTTTAAGCCATAATCATCAAAATTATAAAAAAAAATAAAGGCTTGAAATATCTCACTTTGCATGTAATGAGTCTATATAATATATTAGTTTCACCTTTTAAGTTGAATTACTGAAATAAATCATCTTTTGCACGATATTCTAATTTTTCAGAGTTTTCAGAATTTTTCACCTGTATTAAACAATATATTTGAAATATATTGCAAAAAATGCATATATACAAATATTTAAGTATGTTGAGAGTTAAGCGAGATTACTAGATTACATCATTCGCGTGGGCGGAGCTATTTCGGCTTGGTTGCTTTTTCCGACTCACTGATTGGTGTAATTTTCTGTACAGCATTAGATTTTCACTAGGAATTATGCCGTTAAATGTGATAATTTAAAAAAATAAGCTCAAAATAATGCAAACTGGCAGCTTCAACAGAAGCAAACACCATAGATGAACAACCTCGTAGCTTAAATGTTTAGAAGTTATCATTCAAAATCAATTTCCCTGTGGAGAAAATGAATGGAGTTTTACTTCCAGGTCCCGACCGTTGGACTCTATAACATGTTGCGGGTCATAGTACTATGGTTACAACAACAACAGTGAGCAAAACACTGAGAGAATAACGGTATAAACAACTGAACTAGAAAGATGACTGAAAAATGAGTTTATTTCTAAACACACACACACAGAATGCTGATGTAAAAACACCCCTCCCTCAGTGAAGCTCAATTCCTTTTTCCATTATAATGTCATTTAGGGAGGAATTATGTATCTTTCCATCCTGAGTATAATGTGACATTGCTGGGCTCAAGGAATTATTGTGCTGGAATTATATCAAGGCTAACTTATATAAGCAGAGACGCACAGAAATGACGAATCGGACTTCGGCTCGTTAATCTTAGGAAATGCATTCATAGTATTAAAGTCGGTGTGTTTTCATATAGATATAGACTGAGTTAATTTTTCTGCTTTAATTAGCAAAATGCAGCTGTTCTCCATCATCTTTTATTTCAGTCATGAAGGGTGTGTAGTGAAGGATGAGTGTGTGTGTGTGTGCTTGATAATGCCTTGCACTCTGCACGCCTCTCTCGTCCATCAGCTTGTTCATTGGTTTACAGAGTCTGGACTCTATCCTCTGTTGTTTTGTTTGTGTGGAAGATTTAAAGAGAAATATATGAAGTATAAGCGAATGTTTTCTCCTTAGCAGTTGGTTTCCTGTCTGAGCTTAATCGTGAAAAATACAAATAATAACAAATGACAGTTTTGCAAGGATTTTTTTATGTTTGTTTAGCAATAAGGATGCATTAAATTGATCAAAAGTGTTTATAATGTTACAAAGAAATTGCAGACTAGAGCTTTCTATTCATTAAAGAATCCTGTATGTTTTCCACAAAAATATGAAGCAGTTTTCAACATTGATAATAATAAGAAATGTCTCATGAGCATCAAATAAGCATATTTGAATGATTTCTGAAGGATCATCAAAAAGTAAAGCCATCAAAACATTGCTGTAAACATTGCTTTGTCTGATGTACACACAGCAACACTTACTCAACCAATAGAGTAAGTTTGGGGGCGGGACTATCAGTTTGTTTGACCAATAGCAGATGGGGGGCCATGTTCAAGCAAGCTGTTTGGAAAACAGATATTATTATTTGTTATTATTTTGTGGAACTTTTTTTCTGACAATAGTGGTGAACATATTAAAACAGTAAAAAAAAAAAAAAAAAAATTATTAAAAAGTACAATAAATACTCTGTCCCTTTATAAGAAAGCCCAATGCCAAATGTACATCCACAGTGGACACACATTACGATATTTTGGCTTTGGGATCACATTTATAAAGGGACCCTGAGATTGCCGGTTAAGCAGAAATAATGCTGAACCGGCTAAAGGAATCAAATAAAAGACAGAGGTCAGTTCTGAACAACGCAAAAAGAAGATAAAGTAGCCAACGTGTGTGAGAGTAATAGAAAAAGAAACTGGAGCAAAAGGAGAGCGAGGAGGTGCTTCTCTATAAAAGTGCTGGGGTTGATTTGCTGTGCTGTCCTTGTAGAGCTCCGTCCAACGGACCGGGTGTTTTATGTGTGAGGCAGAAATCAGGCTTATAATGCAGCTGACAGCAGTCCTTGTATGGGTTAGCAATAAAGCTGAGTGCATCTCCTCTGGAATCAAGCCATCCTTGCTTAAAGGGACAGTTCACCCAAAAATTAAAACACTGCCACTCATCCACATGTCATTTCAAACTTGACTTTTATTCTCCTCTGGAACACAAAAGAAGATTTATTTTTAATTTTGTGCTTTTTTTCTCGTTTCCATATAATGACAACACGTGAAATGGAGCTGTAGCCCTCAAACCGTATTCACTTTATAGCCCTTAATCCTGTAATTGTGGACAAATGGGGGCACAGAGGACTCAGGCGTGATCCTTATTTTCATTTATTATAAATGTTATATCACTGTCTTCGATAAAGTTTTGTCTATCCATTTATGGTGTTTTTTTATTTTGGGGGTATTTTTGAATTTATTTACTTCAAAAAATACCATATTTTCTATGTAAATTATGCTTATTTTTATGTTTTATTTTTAATTTTTTTAACTACATTAAAATATCATTCCAATAAGTTGTTAGAGCTAAAACCTAAAGATGAAGTGACTTTGCTGTCACCTGGTGTCTTATTTCGGCTTATTTTAGAATGCTCTCAATTACAGTTTTTCCCATTCATTTCTATGGGTGCCCATTTTTGACCCAAATACAAGATTAAGGAGTTTTGTTTTTTCACCCACTTAATAAAGTAGAATTGAGTCAAAAAAAAAAAAGTGTGTTCAGGAGGCAAACTTAGGAAAAGTAGCCAAGTCTTGTACCGTTCAGATCAAGGGAAGTATTTTTAAAAAATAAATCAAACTATTTTGCCCACATTTGTCCAGATCATAAAAGTGATCTATTTAATTATTGTGCTATATCCCATGGTTTCTGAAGGCGTATGATGGAAAAAGCCTTATTTGAAGACTTAAAACATGTTTTGTGACCAGTCAAAAGTTTGGAATTTACATTTTTAAAAGAAGTCTGCATTTTATTTGATAAAAATACATTACAAATTGTAATATTTTTAGGTAACACTTTACATTAAGATTTACTTACTTTAGTTAACATACTTCTAGCATTGAAACACGTATGATTTTCATTTAAAAAAATCCAGTTTCCATATAAATATAAATTGTTTTCACCATTGAAATAGGTTTCTTGAGCAGAAAATCATCATATTAGAGTGATTTCTGAAGGATCATGTGACACTGAAGAGTAATGATGCTAAAAATTCATCTTTCATCACAGGAATAAATTACATTTTAAAATATATTACGTTAGAATCTATTCTTAAAAATGTATAATATATTACAGTGACTGTACCTTTTTACTGTATTTTTGATCAAATAGACAAAATATACGTTCAAAAACATATTCCAAACTTTTACTGTATGTCACGTTTACCCTTTTTTTTTGACCTTGCTATGTTTAATCAAAATGTCATTACTTGATCTTCTGCTGAAAACGTCAGATTTCTACAATCATTTAACCCGTCCACGAATCTTCAAAAATCTAAATGAATAGATTTTCTGTAGTTACGTCACAATGCAAAAGATGTACATCTGTTGTTGCATATTCCACATAAGAAGGAAAATCATGCAGGTTTGGAATGACATGAGGGTGCGAACTCATTTTCTGGTGGCCTGTCCCTTTAAAAGCCATACACAGTGGGAATGAGTGTGGTGGGTGCAGGTCTGATGTTTGTGGCCCTCTCCATCCAGTGTGTTTGGAGGTGCACTGCAGTAACGTTGATGTCAGGGAGAGCAGGGATCTGCTCCTGAATTATCACCCTTCCGCTCGGTCTGCGCTCAAGAGCTCGACCACAAGCGGAGGAGGAGAACGACAGGAGAGCAGAGCAAAGCAATATGAAGCAGAGTAATGCAGGCTTCAGCTCTCAATGCCACTATCCAGACCACAGTCTCGTGCGCTGCTCCATATATCTTCATATGGTAATGGATAGAGTATAAAATTAGATGCAATTCGATTTTGCTTCAACTTTATTGATCTAAGTGCACCACCATAGAGTCAATTACTTTCTTTATCATGCCACTCCTTGCGCTGCTGAAATCAGATTTCCTTTTTAACTTTCTGTTTGAGGCAAAGCAGCTCAATATATGGCTACAAAACTGCAAATAGTCCATATAGAAATAGAAAAGGGCTGTCAAATGATTAATCGCGATTAATCACATCCAAAATAAAAGTTTGTGTTTACATAATATATGTGGGTGCATTGTGTATAATTATTTTGTATATATATAAATACACACACATGCTTGTATATTTAAGAAAAAAATTATTATTATATTTATAATATTATTATAAATAATATATTATTTATATGTAAAATATTTATATTTATATATAATATAAATTATATATAAATCTATATATGGTATATACAATATTTCTTAAATATGTACAAGCATGTGTGTGTGTTTATATATATATAAAATAATTATACACAGTGCACCCACATATATTATGTAAACACAAACTTTTATTTTGGATGCGATTAATCGCGATTGCCAATTAAAATGTGCTGTTTAGAACCAGAACAAAAAAACAGTGTCAAAACTTTTATCCAGAACTGACTGTCATCTGTAATGCCGATGAAAAAATGATCTAATGAGTGAGCAACTGTATGAATCAATTTTTCATCTCTATTTTTCAGCTTTATTTTAAAACTGCATACAAACAAGAGACAAAAGCAATAACACATACAGTAGTAAATACATATTTTGTTCATTAAAGCTCAATAAATAATATTTTGAAATATTAAAAGTAAAAAAAAAAAATTATAAAATATTTCAATATATCTATATCTGAGGGCAAAGCAGATTTTTTTCGGCTGCCATGATCTCACAAACATTAATATGAAAAAAACATGCAGGGTTTTTTTTTTTTCTTTAATGAATAGAAAGTTCAAAAGAACAGCATTTGCAACACTGTAGAAGTTTTTACTGTAATTTTAGGTCATTTAATGCATTATTGCTGAATAGAGACTTTTAATTGGACTGTTCATCCAATGTGGAACAGACAGAGTTTACACAGAAAAGCTGCTCTCTTCAATGCAATGAAATGAGAATTAAAGAAAAGAATCTGAAAAGTTGTGCACAATATTCACAGTATAACTTTGTGTGACAATAAGGCAGAAATGATCCTCTGCATATCTTCACTTCACTTTTTATTATATGGCAAAAAAGAGAAGTCTATTGCTAAACTTCATTTGTGTTCCAAAGAAAGTTTCGAAAGCTGAATAATTGACGACTGAATCTCTTTATAGCATAATCCTTTATATTACATTCACACACACACACACACACATACCCACACACACTGCAGAGGGCGAAATGATTGCCTTGAGCATATCGTTAAAATCAAATTTTAAATTAAATTTAAATAGCTTTTTTTTCTAATGCAGTATTCTTGCATATCATTAATATTAAGTATGCTAGATCGCTTCATCAAAGTTTCAATTAACACGTAGTAGAATCCATTAAGAACTAGTTTAAATGATGCGGTGTGCATCCTAGCCCTATATTAATTTACATGCTAAATTCTAAAATCATCATCAATGCCTCAGGTAAACAGCACATGTGCCACTGCCGGAGATGATGTCAGGTGTGTCAGACTGGCGCAGACAGGCATGTAGAGGACTGATTGAAACAGCACAAGGTTGGCATGAGAGACAGACGCTCACCTGCACCAGATGCCTATCATTCTGAGACCGTCATCCTGGTTTTTCAGGGGCCGACTGACGGACAGAGGGGCTCCTGGGAAATGTGACAGCAGATTCTGATCGGACCAAGTTGTTCTCTTTAACACCCACTGACTGAGACTGTTCAGCCAATGGCTGATCAAATAAAGGTCAACATCAAGGGTAATGCCAATCTGACACTCTTAAAGGGATATTCACCCAAAAATTAAAATTCTGTTATTAATTGACCCTTCGCTAAGCCCCGCCCTCCATAGTTACTGTTGCTACGCCTGTCAAGCTTTCGAGGCTGGCCCATCTATTATAGTGTGGATGCACCCGGTGTCAGACATTTCAATGAGATAATTAGTAATTTTCGGCGAACAAGGGAAATATCTGAGAGAGCAAGACAAAAGGGACTACAGTATGCATTCGAGGGATATATTCACAACATTATATGCAACCGATTAAAAAATAATTTCCTAAAAGTTGAAGTTAAAGCCTAACGTTATATGAAAGGGTATGTGAAAATAATCTTATATATTTTATATAATTATAAATCAAACTGCTTATCAATAAATCTTGTGGAATAACACTAATACCAGGAGAGCCGCGATCGGATTGGGTTAAGTTACTTAGTAAGGGATAACGTTAGGACGTCGATTAACAAAATGCTGAAATATATTTTAAAGTAGCCTATGTCAGAGCCTTGTCTTGTCTCTTTAATCTTATTTTACATTATCATTATTGTTTTGTTGGGTTCTTTTACAAATAAAGACTGATGCTTTGAGCGTTCACTGAGCTACTTTATTAACAGGCTGCAACAACAACATTGCGTCGCGCACTTCTTCTATATCCGCTCAAGGCGCACTCCCCTCATACATGCCCCTGTTGCCCTCTTGTGGTAACATGTAATATAGATTACACCACAATTATGACCAAAGAACCGTCAATATTTCCAAGCAATAGGTGTTTTTGTTAAGCATGTCGACATTTACCAGTACTTGTGAATGGGTCTTGCACATAGACGCTAAATCACGCCAATCATTTCTCCCCTTGGCTTTTAGATTTTCTGGAAGGAAAATAATTCCTCTCCCCCGACCAAACTTTTAGTATACCGGTATCAGATTTGCACAATCCATACGCACAATGCTTCAGCATGTTTCCCTCGTTCGAAAGCTTGCCAGACCTCCCGCGCATAGTTACGGTTGCTAAGACACGATTGGCCAGTGGCGGTTTTCGGGCGTGTCAATTATAGACGTCGTTCCAAACCCGTAAGACTTTCGTTCATCTTCAGAACACAAATGAAGATCTTTTTGATGAAATCTGAGAGCTTTCTGTCCCTCCATTGGCATCTTCACAACGACCGCTTTGACGCTTCAAAAAGATCATAAAGAGATTGTAATGAGCTCAATGTTAAAATTGACTGCAGTTCTCCTTTAACCCCTTAACTGGCACCCCCCCTTTTGGCAATGGAGTGCAAACTGACATACCCATAATAAAATGGTTGTTGCTAATGAGTCCTTGTGACCACACACAAAACCAAGGTATCATTTAAAAGCTGACACTTGACAGTTTATTATGAAAGACTTAAAATTGTTCTGAGCAATTACTAACAGAGAGATAAATAAGCTCAAAAACAATGGACGAGAATTTTTTTTTTTTTGTATATTAATACAATCTGTCAAATGGCACTTTTGGCGCAATTTTTTCAGCCCTAAAGGTCACTGCAGTAACTCATAGTAGAATAATAAATGGACAATATACATATTACAATATATGAGGTATTCAAAATAGTAAACCAGAGGCGATCATGGGGAAGAAAAGCAGTCTGCAGTTGAAACATAATCAAAATGGCTCACATCCTGATAACAAATGAGTGACTGACAAAAAAAGCAAGGTGAAGGGAATATCATATCCACATCACAAGCTCCATTTCACCCTGACGATCGTATATAACCATGCACTCATCCAGGTGTTTACATTGGAAATATCTTTTTATGAATACACCGCCTGGAGCCGCAGACCTGGATTTCTCTGCTGCGATAGATTCAGATGGCAGTACCGAGGCTGTTTTTAGGTGAGGGCCACAGAGATTTGTATGCAGAGCGAGATGACGTGTAACTCATCACGATCCGCCAGAGGGTCTGCTCTCGAACCGTCATGCCCATCTAACATTTTTAAAGGGAACTTGGGCCGCTGCCCTCTCATATTTCCAAACTAACGAGTCGTCTCCGCTCTCACTGATGCTCTTTGCCTTTGAGACAGACGTGCTCTTTGGAAGAGGCCGCTTAGAAGTGTTCAGAGTACATTAGTGTCCGTTCCTTTGACACACACCATCCTGCCACTCAAACATTACATCAGACTGGCCTTATAGGGATCACTTATCGAGAGGTTTTTTTTTTGTGTGCACCGAAGCTAAACGCTATTTCTGACTCTGTTCTCTTCTGTTTGGCAGGCCCGTCCAAGTGTCAGCATGAGGTGAGAGGTGCCGGACACGGCTCTAAGAGACTTCACTCGACTGGGAGAGCGTGGCGCATTAAAAATACAGGCCCCGCATGAGCTGTCGGGTCTCAGCTAGTGCTATAAATCAATTCCCAAGCACTCTGATTTCTTCATCAAGACATTTCTACTCGGGTACAAACGGAATGGGTTTCTTGAGCGCTTGCTGACCAGAAGCCGCACTCCAGAGGATACTATTTTTGTAGACGTCTGAAGTCTCTGAAAACACACCAGGAGACAAAAACGATATATATATATAGGTGCATAGCTGATAAAGTCTTTCAACCCTCCTGTCAATGCTTTTCACTTCCTTCAAAGCTTTTGGCACTTCAGAGAATATTCCTATCAGCTTTGGTCTGTCTAATTCACAGCTATTTTTATTCCACTGCATTTTTAGATAAAAGTTTCCCATTACAGAAATCTGTTCAAAACATTTCGGTCCCCTCGTCTGAATGGGTGAGAGAACCAGAAGGGAGGTTCACGCTTAAAATCCTCACAATTTCACAACCCGTCTACAGTCGGTTGCTAATCACGGTGCTCCATCATCAGAAATGACTTCCATCTTTTTTTCATGCAAAATGAAGCACATTAGCATATTTATGGGCTGAGATATAACCAATCGTGTACAATGAGCTACATGGATCTTGCATCCAGGCATCAAGCGAAGAAACAAACATCTTCTGACATGTGAAGAAAATGTAATATTCAAGAGCTCTGTGCACTTAAACACATGCACTAAAATAAGTGCTCTCGGAGGAGATGGAGGAGCACATGAGTTAATTTTCTGTGAGACATCAACCGAAAAGTCTTCAGTTTAAACTGCTGTGTTGCTGCTTTTACATAAATGACACATTCTTAAGAATACAAGTGTTGGCCGGATCAGCCCGAAAGCATCAGTTGATGTCAAATCCAGATCTCTCAAAATGGAGAATTTGGATGACCTAGAACATCCATTATTGGGCGACAGCCCCAAAAACTCAAGTGGTGGTGGACTGTTCAAAGGCATATTGATGAGGAACGAGGAGGACAACAGACTGCCCCCTCTGGACTGGAGGAATTATTGCAGTTCTGCAGATATTCAACAGCATCAGCTACTGGATCCGTGTTCGTTGCCTTGCACTCTTGAGACTCTTTATCCTCCTACTACTATATGGGCCGCCGCTGACTCCCTGGGCATCCACAGTAAGGAGTATCTGGAAACCACCTTTGTGGACATTGGTCCTGGTTCACCATTGGAAAGGAAGTTGCTTGCCGAGACAAGAGATGTTCATAGTGTGTCCTACAGCATAGACGACGGGGACGACCTTTTGCCAGACTTTGAGGTGAGGCTTCTACCTCCAGAATACAATACATGGTGTTTCTTTAGGAATCGTTCACCTAAAAATTTGAATTTTGTCATTAATTACTCACCGTCATGTCTTTCCAAACCCGTACACAATGAAATCTGAGAGCTTTCTGTCCGTTCATTGACAGCTACCCAACTACCACTTTGACGCTTCAAAAAGTTCATAAAGAGATCGTAAAACTAACTAATCCAAATGAATTGAGTGGTTTATTCCACAGTTTCTGAAGAGACTCATTTTAGGCGATGAACAGATTGAAAAGTAGTGCTGTCAAACGATTAAAATATTTAATCGCGATTAATCGCATTAATGTCATAGTTAACTCGCGATAAATCGCATATTTTTATCTATTTTAAATGTCTCTTGATTTCTTTTACTCACATTATTTTTTTCTCATTTTAATGCTCTAGCAACATGGAAAAGTGGATCGGCTTGCTTTTCCATTCAGAATCTTATTGGCATCCATTTTGGCATCTTGCGCTCGTCATCCACTCACATAACGTAACGTTAATCAACTATTTGGCCGGCTCGCCATCCCAAACGAGCGTGTGCGGCGTGCCTGTTGTTTTGTTTTCGGTCTAGCTAGATCCACTTGCGCTTTGGTCGACGAAGTTGCAAAAAAGTTGGCGTCCTGTTGCAAAAGCATATGAAAAAACACTACAAGGTTTGCTTGGACAAAAAAAGACTGTTAATCGCGCAATAATATATTTTTTTTTAACTGTTAAAATGGGTTTGCGTTAACACCATTAATAACACGTTTAACTGACAGCCCTAATAAAAAGTCATCAACTCACACATCGGTTGTGGTAAAAACATGACGAGGACCAATGACGTTCATTCTCGTGTTACGCAGCACGTTTGAGCTGAAAGAAAGCTCTCAGATTTAATGCAAAAGATCTTCATTTGTGTTCAGAAGATGAACGGGTCTTACGGGTTTGGAACAACATAAGGGTGAGAAATTAATGAAACAATAAACATTTTCAGGTGAACTATCCTTTTAACTACAGAAAGTGCATCAAAGTCTTTTTAGGCAAGTCATGTCACTCGGAGTCGGCCGCCATCTTGGCAACGCCTCCGGGCAGCTATTTCGGACTTAATAAGACCAGGCTCCTATCTAAGTGAATGGGCAGAGTGTCAGAACTGCACTTTAACTGGTCACCAGGAACTAAAAACTGCATGTATAGAAACAGCAGTAAATTATGATAAAAATCGCTGAAAAAGTTTGATGACTTTGCCCCAAAATAAGGTTTAAAATTCCCTTTTCCCCACAGGTTATATGTTTACAACAGTTCTCGTCATCAAATGTGCGCATGCGTTGTTGGAACCAGACGATAGGCTTAAATGTTTCCTGTTAAAAGCAGACGATTGGCTTTCCAGCGGGAGGGGTGGGGCATGTGCATAACAACCGCCATCTTTGGTGTTATGGGTTTTCCCTATATAGTTGTATTAAGGATTTAGGAAGTGGCATGTCTCTATATAAATAGTCTCTGAGTGCACTTATAATGAATGTTTAAAATGTTTATCACATTTTTTAAATGGAATAATTCATTATTTTTATAATGCAGAATCCCAGTTTAAGATTGAAAGAATGAGATCATGATAAACAAATACATAAAAGGCATTTGAAAAGTATAGCAAAAATAAATGAAGGCAATGTAAAAACCTGTGACAAAAAGTTCCCATATATGGCCTAGAGTAGACTAATGTTCAAAAGTCAGATTTTTTCTTGAATAACACTTAGCAAGGATGCATTAAATTGATCAACAGTGACAGTAAAGACTTCTACAACAAGTAGAATTTCCAAAAATGCTGTTTATTCATCAAATAATCCTGAAAATAAAAGCAAAAAGTGTTCGATTACATATTTCTGAAGGATCGTGTGATGAAAATTTAGCTCTGCCACCATCTCAAGATATATTAAAAGAAATGTTCCTTTAAATTTGAATAATATTTGGACCCGTTTTTTCCCCTCTCAATTTGGTGTGCGAAGGCTGGTGGTTTGGTTTTCCATTTTGGCTCATTTCTTCCTTGCTGTTGTATTTGGACTCTGAAGAGAAGAGTGAACCGAGTTCACGAGTTCATGCCAAGTCACTCTCTGTTTACTGGATTCGCAGTTGTTCATTCACAGTCCAAATCCTCATATCTTCCTGCATTTGAAAAATAGAAGATCACCTAGCCGTTAAGCCGTGCATTTCCTCTAATGCTCTGGATATTGCAGCACAAATGTGGAATTCAAATGCTGTACAGTCAGTGATAGGTGAATGAGCTTTTAAATTGAAAAATCAAATGGCATGAATAGCAGTGGGGGATGTGAAGCGCGGACACTGGCCTTCAAACCCAGCATGATTATCGAAAGCTCTGTGTCCACTGGCGTGTGAATAATAATGCCACTATGCTGATGAGCTCCATGCCAACTTCTATTTCATACACCAGCAAACCAGATCTAGGTGGGAAAATCAAAGATTCAGATTACAGATTCAGCTTAACCGCTAATAATTTTGATCGATGGCTTAAAAAAAATGGTGACGGCCAAGAACACTTCAAGTATCAGACCATTTATGTCTGTCAAAAACACAACATGCAGCTCAAACACTTAGCATTCTGCGTCAGCACAGACGCATTCCTCTGGAAAGCGGCTTGTCACATAGCACAAACACTCAGTCCCTTTAAAAGAGCACTTGAGGTTCTCTCTGTCAGCACTGATTACACATGCTGTCATGCCATCCAGGCTTTTCATCAGGAGGTCAAGTGTTAAAACTGATGCCATTAAAATATTTAAAAACCTGTTCTGAGCAGAGGCAGTGCTAACAAAGAGCAGAAACCACTGTGACTGTATTGTGCTTCATGAGGATCTGCTCTACTATGACCCAGCATTAATAAAATATTACTCTATTTAAATACCAGAAGGCGCTTAAACGTGATGTGGGGCATGGTAACATGATTGCAAGGCTACTCTTTGAAATATGCATACGCCTTTATTTCAAATGGCTGTGAGGTATATGTTACGTATAATTCAAAATGCATATGAAACTTTCATTTCTGACCGTGAAGTATATTTGCGAGAACCTGACCACTGTTAAAGATACTGTGACATTTTTGCAAACAGTGCTGGGAAGTACAGATTATGTTACCTAAAAAGTGTCATCTAATAGATTACGTTTTTTGTCATGTAATTTGGAATGAAATTCATTTTCGGTATGTTTTACCTTACCTCAAGGGCATCCAAGATGTAGGCGTCTTTGTTTCTGCAGTTTGTTTCAATTTTGATGTATTTAGGTCAAACCGTTTGTGTCTATCAGTCATATAATGGAGGTCTATGGTCACCACCTCAAAGAGCATGCAGAGAGAAGTCCAAATTAAACATGATTTAATGACTTGTAAATGTAAGTACACATTGATGGCCTAAGACACAAAACGAGCGGTTTGTGTGAGAAAACGAACAGTATTTATATCGTTTTTACCTCTTGTAATCGCAGTCACATCCAAGTGATTTGAGGGCGCGGGAGCTTTGTGGCTTTGGTTACAAGAGGTAAAAACGATATAAATACTGTTGGTTTTCTCACACAAACCGCTCGTTTCGTGTCTTAGGCCATCAATGTGTACTTACATTTATGAGTCATTAAATCATGTTTAATCTGGACTTCTCTGTGCATGCTCTTTGAGGTGGTGACCATAGACCTGCATTATATGACTGACCGACAAGAATGGTTTGACCTAAAAATATCAAAATTGTGGATGCCCTTGAGGTAAGCTAAAACATACCAAAAATTAATTTCAACGTTAACTATCCCTTTAAAGGAATAGTTCACTTAAAAATGAAAATTAGTTCATTATTTACTCACCCTCAAATTTTTTTCAAACTGGTATGAGTTTCTGTCTTCTGCTGAACATAAAGGAAGACATTTTGAAGAATGTCAGTAACCAAACAGTTGATGGACACCATTGACTTCCATAGTTGAAAAAAAAAAGGGGGGGGGGGGGGGGTCCATCAACTGTTTGGTTACTGACATTCTTCAAAATATCTTCTCTTGTGTTCAGCAGAAGAAAGAAATGCACAGGTTTGGGACAACGTAAGGTTGAGTAAATTATGAATGTGAACTATTCAATTAAAATCTCCACTACGGGTCAATCTCAAGTTAGAGCACAAAAGCATTAAAATGGTATCAGTGAATCATTTATTTGATTCGTAATAAATTTTTGACTAAATCTGTGTAAAAAAAAACTTCTAAATGCTATATATGGGAGAGAGGAGAGAGTGTGTTTTAATATTGCCTCGGATGCACTCACAGCGCTGCAATAAAATTTGATGAAAAATACAGCAATATAGCATTTTATCATGCTACACTGCTTTATCTTTGGAAAAAAAGTAGCTTGAAGTTAGTTGCATCATGGTTTTGGTAAGTTACTGCTCAGAACTGAACCTGGCTGCGTTATAGTGTACAATGGAAAGCTTTAGATGCTTGTAAGTGTCATTTTTCTTCCCTTTTTCCTATACTTTTTTTAGTCCATGAATCCTTTTTACAGTGAAGTCACTGAAGTACAAAATACATGACTCAAATCTGAAGGATGTAAACACTGGTTGTAGAGACAGTGAAATGAGCAGAGTTGTCAAACACAAGACATAAATTGAAAACACAGCTCTTTTATGAAACATGAGTCAGAATTAGCCTGTGGGCATGCAGCGCGACTAGCGCACATTTGGCATAACCTCATTCAGTCACATTATCTTACAGGAACCAGAAAAACCTGCAACAGATACATTATTACAGCTAAAGTGAATGCGAGTCTCTGCCTTTGTAGGATAAAACATAATTACATTTGAAGTTCACATGTTAGAATAAGTTATATAACCTATAATTATCTTACAGCAATTCGTGCAAATTTTACGAGGTGGATAATTCATACGACCTCACTCGTACATATTCATGTGATTTTTGCTAAATTGTACATATTTTACGAGTTGCTAAATTTGTATGAATTTGTACGAATGACCTCCCCCTGACCCCGCCCCTAAACCTGCCCATCACTGGGGTTTAGACAAATCATTTGAATTCATACGAATTAGCTACCTTTTAATCGCTCGGACGAATTCGTACGAATTGGTCGTAAGATAGCGTTGCTGAAACTCCCTTTCACTAGCCAGTGTTTCCCCATGCTACCTTTGCACAGCGCGATTTTATTCACGCTGATGGGCAGTCTGGATACCATGGACCAGATTTTCGCCTCAGACGTCGATGACGACGTCTATGCGACACACCGAAGCGGTTTGTTTATACCTATGGATCCAACATGGCAGCAGACGCGAAGTTACCTTTCGATGCAGCCTTAGATATTGTTCTAAGTGGTTTAGAATGCAAATAAATCTCGGACCCATCGTCTTCTTCTTTCTCTCTACATTCGTCATCTGGTTTAATTGAAACGATTGGCTATAAGCTACGTACAGGCGCATTTGATAGACATTCGTAGCACCCAATAAATGGCTCTGGGCATTCGTAAACCGCACCTCAAATACGGTTCCCAGTCCACATCTCAGTGTCAATGAGACGTGGTCTGACGTTAGCCAGGCTACCCTTTCACAGGATCATATGGAGGAATTAAGTACAACACACAATTCAATTAATAATAAATGAATACAACTTTTATCCTATGACAAATTAACCCCTAAGCTGTCACCCCCCTTTTTGAGAATGGGGGTTAAAAAGCACTATTCAGACTTAAATGGTTGTAATTCAAGAATGCTTTGGAATATATACCCAAGTTTGGTCTTGTTTTAAAGAAAACACTTCGAATCAACACTTAAATCAAATATACTGTACGATACATTTTTTATTTTATATAAAATATATATTTTACAAAATATTTTTTACTCTAAAATAACTATAAAATCAAAGCCATAAATCTAGCCAAGTTACATATATATAGTTGATATCTCAAAAATTGAAGTTCCCATGAGATTTTGTTTAGGCGTAGTACCAAAAATAGCCACCGGGTGCCATTGAATTTAGCTGTATACATTCTGCCTTAACACATTAATAAATTTCTGTCCAAATATCAGTTCTGTCTCAAAATTTTTATTTAAATTAATTAATTTCTGACCAGTAAATCATTTCCATTGACATTATGTAGCATGTAAGCTCTCTGGACTTGTATGCTTGAGTAGTGCTGATGATTGTGATATTTACCCACAGGACTCCTCCAGCGATGACTTCAGTGACACAGACAGTGAGAGCAATTTTCCCATCATGATCCCTCAAGATTACCTGGGCCTGGCTTTCTTCTCCATGCTCTGTTGTTTCTGGCCTCTGGGCATTGCTGCGTTCTATCTTTCCCAAAAGGTACTGGGCCATTCTCTTGGGCTTTTGTGGATATATAAATCTTATTGTTCATACAACAATGTTCACATATTGCAAATACGGAGTCCTATGTGACACTCACATACTTGTCTCTCCAAATTGATGTTTTTAACAAGACTGTGGTCTAGCAGTACTCTAGCAGTAAGCTAGATCAACATTAGAATAACATACTGATCATATTCTAACATTTCATCATGTTGAGCTATATAACATTGATTAGTTTTATGTACATTTACACACTTGTCTAATAAAGTACATGTAAGAGCGGCGTCTCTGTCAAGTCGAAATTAGTCGCGGACGCGGAGCTTTTGGCATCTCAGAAATGCCCCGCTGATATTGATCCTCATTTTAGTTCTCCTTTTGTCCCAAAGTCTGCCTGCCATGGTCCATAATGTTTGGACGAAACAACAACCGCGTGAGCGTGCCGCTAGATGTAACGCAGTTGTCCATGTCTGTCGCCATGGTTACTATGGCAGTACGAGCGGAAACCAGGGATAACGCGGATATTACGTCAGTGACAGTAAAAATTACAAATCTTTGGGAACTTTTGGGACATTGTGAGTCCACAACTGCAGGAAATATATCACATTGAACATGTGATTTTTGGATATTTTATTACAGAATCTTACAAATTGTAGCTTTAACCTTGCATCTTTTATGAACATTAAGAATTCTGATGTCATTCATGTCCTTCAGTGAAATATAATAAAAATGGCAGATGATGCATGGGAGATTGGAATGCCAACTAATGGAGAGGGGGAAAAAAGACAGGAAGAAAGAGGACACAACCCATAAATCATACACTTAGAAGTCCATTATATAGAAGATGGCAGCAGTCTTCCATAGTGTCTGATAATAACATCTCATCTAGTCTCTTTAAATATATTTTGACTGCAGAATGTGAATATCAAACAAATGTAGTTTAATTTATTTGCTATTTATAATCTATTTGCTATTTGTCCTGTTGTCAAGTAACTCACATCCAGAGTAGACTGACTACAGAGTAGACGGACGGACGGACAGACAGATAGATAGATAGATAGATAGATGAATGGATGGATGGATGGAGAGACAGTCTAGATAGATAGATAAATAGATAGATAGATAGAGAGACAGACAGTCATAGATAGATGACTAGAGATAGAGATAGATAGAGGAGAATGAAAAAATAACTTTGCCGTGAGAATAGCAGAGCCTTTAGTTAGTTATAGTCATAGATAATTAGGAAGATTGATATAAAGATGCACCGACAGACAGACTTGTTCATTGTTCTGTGTCTAAAGGGCAAATTGACTGAAAGTGGCAGAGATTAGCAGAAAGCTCAGGGCAAGTTCTCTTTCGGGAGTGAGTGTGGACATTATGGATTTACACCTGAGGGTTTAGGCAGGATTACACTGAGATTTGCTGGATTATGGCACCAGCGAATCAAAGTGCCACGCGTAAGACTAAAACAAGTCAGCTTTCAGCTTTCTTGTCTCATACTCAGGCATTACTCAAACCAACCAATCACAGACCGTTTGCTGACCACCTGATGTATATCACATACAAAACTCAAAAGCTCTAATCTGGGGGGGTGTTTCCCGAAAGCATCGTTCCGTCGTTTTCAGCATAGTTCAACGAGTCCGTGTTTCCTGAAACCATCGTTCCAACGAACATTCGCAAACGGCATCGCAAAGTTGTGTTTGGAACGACAGCTCTTGATCTGTGGTTAGAAGCAGAGTTCATTTGCATGATGTGGATTTAATAAATCCTGTCTTGAGCAAAATAGCTGACAAATGGCATTTATGTCTTAGAGTTTGTCAAGAGATTTAAAGCACTGTTTTTGAAGAGTGTGCATGTGTGAATGTGCTCTAGTGCAGAAGAACGAGCCTATGATTAAATCTAGAAATAAAGAAAAATAACTGAGAAAAATTAGAATTAGTCCATGGATGCCATGTTTGTAATTTATAGCAAAACATCTAGCATTAATTCAATCTCAAACAGATTCATTAAAAGAAGTTATTACTCCACCACCTGCGTGACGTCATTAACGTGGTTTAATGATTAATTTGGAGCAATACGGTTTTAGGAAACAGTCGTGACTAGCTAGTAGATTTCCTCAACGATGCATCGTACTATGGTAGTTAAGCACGCACGCTTTATTGATCATCTTTACAAAAGATGTTTTTTGGAGATGGTCCTCACTGCAGAAGACGAAATCCAGGGGCATCTGGATCCAACTCCTCCCAGCTAACCTATACTTAAACCTACCCATCTCCGCCCCCTGATCCCTAACCCCACCCCTAATCATACACATCTCCATCCCTGATCCCTAAGCCCTCCTCAATCCTACCCATCTCCACCCCCTGATCCCTAATCCCACCCCAATTCTACCCATATCCACAACCTGATCCCTAATCCCACCCCAATCCTACCCATCTCCGCCCCCTGATCCCTAACCCCACCCTAATTCTACCCATCTCCACAACCTGATCCCTAATCCCACCCCAATCCTACCCATCTCCGCCCTCTGATCCCTAATCCCACACCAATTCTACCCATCTCCCTAACCCTAACCCTAACTCCACCCCCTGATCCCTAACCCCACCCATCTCCACCCCCTGATCCCTAACCCCATCCCTAATCCCACCCATCTCCGCCCACCATCTCCACCCCCTGATCCCTAACCCCACCCCTAATCCCACCCATCTCCGCCCCCTGATCCCTAACCCCACCCATCTCCACCCCCTGATCCCTAATCCCACCCATCTCCGCCCACCATCTCCACCCCCTGATCCCTAACCCCACCCCTAATCCCACCCATCTCCGCCCCCTGATCCCCAACCCCACCCCTAATTCTACCCATCTCCGCCCCCTGATCCCTAACCCCACCCATCTCCACCCCCTGATCCCTAAACCCACCCCTAATCCCTAATCCCACCATCTCCACCCCTTAGGTCTGGATCAAACTCCACCCCCTGGATCTTGTGTACTACAATGAGGTGCTACTGTTTTTTGAGGATTAGTAAACCACTTGATGCAACTTTTATTAGAATTTTTATTCTGTTCCAGCACCTTTTCAATGGAGGCGGCACAGACGTTCAGCCCTCACAGCCGACAAGACTGATCAATGATTTCATTCAGACTTTAATTAGTGTCATAATGAGAGACCTCTGGTGATTGATTTCCAATAGCACACAGGCTGTTGTCTAAAATGAGGGGATCAAAGGTGAATGGAGAAGAGAAACGGATAAAAGAGAGGATAGTGTAATGACAGAAAACAGGCATGCATTTCAATCATACGGTAAACAAGCTGGAGGGAGGAAAGGGACGTCCATCATTACTTATGATTAATGCTGCTGTTTATCTTCTCCACTCCAGACAAACAAAGCTTCAGCTCAAGGAGATTTCCAAGGTGCCAGCGCAGCATCTCGGCAGGCTCTGTGGCTCTCCGTCCTCTCCATCGTCTTCGGGATCATCACTTACATCTGTGCCATCGCTGCCCTGATCTCCTATCTGTCCGGGAAACCACCCTAATGACTATCCTCTCTCCAATCTTCCAGAAACACACCTCCCTGATTCCACATCACACAACACTGCTCTTTACACACTCGCATTCATCTACATCTGTAATAAGTACATCCGTTCAGCAGTAGAGTCTGAAGAACACGGAGATGATTCAGATCGTAACAGTGTTCATAAGATTAGGAAAAAAAATCAAGTCGCTACATTTGGAGAGAGGGTAGATTTAGCTGAAATCTTTGGAGTAAAATCTGAAAGAGAGACTTGACACTTGTGTGTAAGTTGGCAGGGGAGGGAGGGAGGGACCGAGGCCTAAGGGTTTGTTAGAAAGGGAACTCGACAAGGACAGCGAGATCAGGAGATCACAGCGGACTTGGCTGTGAAACAGCAGGACTTTCCCTCTGAGACACATGACTCGAGAAAACTAGGTCGTTTTCTATCTGAGCTCTAAAGATGGTAATTGAACTGTGAAAACACCACAGTAAATGACTTTAGAACTCGGTTGGAAATTGCTAGATAGAAAACAAGTTCAAGTTCAGACAGATTCTGCAAATAAGAGGATGCAAAACAGGAATGCGCAGGCACAAGTTCAAATGCGATGGGGTAAATACACACATACAGTATATCCTGCAGATTCCACTGAGTCATGCTGTTATGAGAAGCTTCTCCTGGAGGACTCTATTCATAGCGTGATAAAAGACTCTCCATTTGTCTACCTACCAACAAAACTGTATGGAGACACTTCATATGACTCAGCTAAACCGTACCTGCAAACTCTGGACCGGCGAAAAAGGTGATGAATCAGTCATTTCTAAACAATCATGCGTTTTCTATACAATTGGTCTGAACAAAAATTGCAGAATGGCTAAATGAAAATGCAAAGTCAGTCTCTGACAGTTGGTAGCTCTTGTGGAAAAGCAGAAATACTGCGGTACACACTGCAGAGCTGCGATTATAAACACCACTGTGTTTACGCAGGCAGGACGGAAAGAAAGCGACGTTGAAACGTTTCTGAAGAACCTTCTCCTGTAGGAATAATCAGAGCTTGATAAATGTAGACTCTCCATTTTTTTACCTAACAACAACCATATGGAGACATCTATAATTCAGCTAAACCATACCTGCAGACTCTGGACCGGCAAACAAGGGAACAAATCAGGAATAAGCAGTTGAAATCATTTCGTAAATCTCTCATTAGTATAGAATACAACTACGTGTTTTGGTTGCAAACAACATGATACCGGGAACAACCTAAACTGTGAAATAACCAAAAAAGCAAAGATTTGAACACAAAAAAAATGTGTTTCTGATGAGTCCAAATTAAAAGTGATTATGTATTTTATACTAAGATTATTAAGATTTATATTAAGACTGGCTGTATGAACTTATGGAAAAGCAGAAATACTTTATTTAGCAACACAGAATTAATGTATTAATAGGTAAAAATAACATTAGAACAATAACGGACAGCAAACGGTCAAACTATTTACGCTACAGACTAATGATTACAATAATAAATGAAAGTAATATTAAAAAAAAGTTTTTATAATATAATGTTATATATCCAGTGTTGGGTAAGTAGTTCAAATTAATTAATTACCACCTATTAGTTACATCTTCAACAGTGTAATTAATCTCTCTAAAATGCATTGGATTACTTATTAGTTACTTCCATAATCCCATATTAACCTCAACCAGATGAACAAAGTATTTAAAAGGAGAAGGTTACATTAAAAACATACATTTTAACACTAGACGTTGAATCTACTATTGTTTTATATAGAATTGTTCTATAGTCTACACAATTTTTAATTCAATTGCATCAGCAATAACTATTTAAATTACAGAACAGTTAAGAGTAATCCAACTTTACTAGGGAAAAGTTATTAAATTACTAATGCATCAGCATAACAGATTGTTTTTGTCCAGCTAAAGATAACTAGTTAACATTCAAATTACAAATGGCTCTTACATTAAAAATAATGTGAATTAACATCACTGTAAAAAAGTATTGTACGAAGGTCACACAAAAAGAAAATGCCATCAAACGTTTTGTGAAGACAGTCGGTTCCCTTCAGAGACACATTCATATAAAGAGTTTCACCCAAAGGCGACGAGTTTGCAGGTATGAAAACATCTTTAAATGGTTTATATTCATACTGAGCTAAGCATATAACATGTATGTTTTGGGTATTTGCCAGTCTCGGCAGTGATTAACTTGAAGCTGCATTTGTGCGATTGAAGGCATGCACTTGAGATCATGAAATCCACTTGGTTAAAAGGGGATTCTGGGATATAGGAAGCTCAAACCTGGAATTGGTGACATTTCTACCACAGTAAGTCTGCATGGCCATTTTTTTTTTTGCTGTAGCACTCAACTAATACTTCAATCTTCTGTGGGTCTACATTTCACCTTGATAACCCTACAGGCAAGCGATAAGCAGTGCCAAAAAACGCTTCGACTGAAGTGCTTTCATATTTCTTATACTTTAAAATCCAAATCCACCTGCATTCATATACAATTAATGGCACTCCCATTTTCAGCAGCATATTTATGTTTGTAACCCTATTTGACTGGTGAACTGTTAGCATAATCCACACAATAGATCTATCTACACTGAGTATCAGTATACAAATGCACCCATAGATTCCCTAAACTTGACAATATAGCCTATAAATGCCAGAAATACACTATTGTTTAAAAGTCTGAGGTAAGTAAGTGTTGTTTTTTGTACAAAATCAACCCCAAACTTTTGAACGATAGGTGTACATCATAGAGAGAGTCGACATTCAAATGTCAAGTGCATGATACTATCAGAAAACAACACTATTAATGCCTGCCACAGACTGTACGATTTCATCAATCCTATAAGATCATTACAAATCATATTTTATGACAGATCTAATAAACTTAAGACATGTAGACTGGACGATGATGACGCCAATTGAATTGAATCTAAGGCTACGACGCTAGTTATAATGTAAGCAATAGGTAGTACGAGAGGCTGTGCTGTATCGTGAATCAGTAACGGCTGAAGGGCGTTGTTAGGCTCGACGCGAAGCGGAGTAACCCCATCAGCCGTTACTTACACACGATACAGCACAGCCTCGAGTACCTTATTGCTTTTATAAAACGGTTACCACACAATAAAAATATTAAAGTTAAAAAAAAATGTATTAGTGCAACTTTTATGATGTAAAATCACTAAAAGCCTTCCTTCCGCTAGAAAGAAAATAGTCCCTGACCGTGAACAGCAACATTCCAATGCGTGTTGCGCAGTGATAAATAGAACTGTTGGGTGAAACGGTCATAGCCGTTTTTTATCATGAATAAAGCTCAGCTATTGACCAATCAGAATCAATGATTGGAACTAACTGTTTTATAAAGAGATGTGCGATGAAATAAAGAGAATGAAGTGAAAGAGGATAATATGGACGAATCATGGCAAGGGAAAAGAGGACAACTCGGCTTTTCAATCTTGCAAATGGAGCTTTAGGGAAATCATTTTTTATTCCATGTTGCATTTTCATTGACTAGACGTATTGTATGACGTACAAGCCATGACCACAGAAGTCACCATGATTGGTCATATTTCGTCTGGGATTGGTCAAAACCGTACAATGTGTACCAGGCATTAAAGATTGAAATGTGCCCTGCTCCAAAAGATTAAAGCCACAAAACAGCAGTCAGCATAAACTGCTTTGGCAGGTGCCCTTCAAGCTCCCCGTTGGTACAAATTAGGTCATATCATGGTAGGAAATGATGTACTACTTTTACAACGAGCTGCCCCATCGAGTGGAGGACAGGAGCGATAGCACAGCCCCTCCAGTCAGTAATCAGTAATCCACAACACAGATATCCGAGAGCATAACACATTCATCTCGTGCATATGTGTATGTATATTTCGCTGGTACCTGTAATGAACAAATAAATGCACTTGATTGAAAATCGAATTAATTTTTCATTATGGCACCAAAGATAAATTATGCGGTATGAGCTAGAAAATGCAAGCATCTTGGAATCAACAAATTGATGTGTAAAGCTTTATGGGTGAAAGCATGTGGATGTGTGATAACATGCTCATATATTATGCATATACAATGATAACAGAGTCAGAAAATCATCCAGTTTTATTACAATATAATTTACTGTGTTTAAAAAAAAAACATCTAGACAGCTGTGCTTGAAAGTTTGTGAACCCCTTGAAATGTAATTTTAACAAGAGGGATCATACAAAATGCATGTTATTTTTGATTTAGTACTGTCCTGAATAAGATATTTTACATAAAAGTTGTTTACAAATAATCTACAAGACAAAAAAAATAGCTGAATTTATGAAAATGACTTATTTTGTGATGGTTGTTCTGGAGTCCCCTGCTTGTCCTGAACAGTGAAACTGCCCAACGTTCTTCCTTTCTGAAGATCAAGGTAATAGAAGATCATGAAGGGCCATACTAAATAATAAATATTTGATATGTAAACAAAATAAGAAACATTTGGCCATCTTTATCCTGTTCAACACAAAAAATATATTTTTTTTGAAGAAAGTAGGGAACCAGACTTCAGTATATTTTTCCTATAGAAATGTCTGATTACCAATATTCTTCAAAATATCTTTCCTAAGATATAATAATAAGCCTCTTCTCATAGACTAATGTTTAGTTGACTATTAGGGGAACAGTTTATTATAGTAAAAATAAGTAAAGAAATGACAATGCAAACTCAAAGTAAAAATCCTAACCATGATGTTTTATTGTATTTTTGAATATCGCCGTTTGACAGAATCCCTATAAAACTGGAAGATCTGTTCAGAAGCCTTTTGACTGACTGCGATGCACTGCTGCAGCTGTGTAGGAAGAAAACACATTTGTGTCATTGCCTTGTAGAAAATTCGAGCAGGTTATGAAACACACACACACACACACAAGTACCCATGTATCATCAGCACAAACACAGCAATGAATCACATGCATCCGAGCTCACCTCGTGGACTGAAAACGAGCCTGAAGTTGATGCCATCAAAACACTGCGCTCAACGCTATCAATAGCAAATGTTAACAACGCTCGACTTTCCTGGAGAAGAAAACATAAAGAGACACGGATCAAGAGCTTAGCTTGTGCGGTATGGCTTGTGCCAGAAGCGCAGTGTACCTTCTCCTGCTGAGCCGAGGGGTCTGTGATTATCTGGCCCTCTTTGCTAATAGCGCAGGTCACGCCACAAAACAGGAGGCTCATGGGAAGCCCTGCATCCATTAGAGCCATACAGGCGGCGTTCAGGCAGCACGACAGCAGCTGACACTTCGATAAGGACGGGACACCGTGTGAATGACATTAATGTACACTAATGCTCTAAAGTTTGAGGTTGCAAAAGTTTTTAAATTTAATATGTAATATACGTGTAATTTGTTCCTGTTTGTTTTTTGTTTTTTTTAAATGAGCGATTGTTTCGCTTGATAAGACCCTTATTCACCATCAGAAATCGTTTAAAGCCCTTTGAACAGTTTGCAGTTTGTACTGAAACTCTCTTTTGGAGCTTGAACCGTTTGGTTCCCATTGAAGTCCATTATATGGAGAAAATCCTGGAATGTTTTCATTAAATTCTTACTGACCCCAAAGCCAGCTTTTAACAAATTATAACATGTTCAGCAGACCCTTGAATGAATTAATGTAATGACTAGTAAGCATTAAAAACAAACGGCTCTCTCCAACAGTAACTAAACATAGTCGTAGGTGCAGTATATAATATTGACAGCTAGCGGTTGAACTGGGTCCTGCTGTCTAAATCCAAAGTAACTGGCTGCATCTGAAATCACATACTACCCTACTAGACTATATAGTAGGTGAAAATCAGTATGTAACAAAAGTGGTATGTCCAAATTTAGCAAAAAGTACCAAGATGACCTACCAAAACAAAAAGATATATTCCGACAAACATTTCAAAGTCGTATAACTGGCTGTAGCATTGTTGTGAGCATTTCCAACATCTATCCAAACATATTACGGTATTTCTATGCTTTAGTACAGTCTAATTTTTAATCTAACATGTATTAGAGCTAGTTTTGCTGGTGTTCAGGATACAGAGCCATCATCGTGGACGACCTGCAGGATGACAGTGAGAGAAGAGCGAGGATGAAGCGTCAACATAAGAGCCGCCTCGCAGGTCTCGCGCACACACTGCTCTCGTGCCCGCTCGCGGACACCTAACAGAACACAACATGTGGAGATGTGATGGACAAACTCAATCTGTATCATATCATATCATACACACACCTAACAGAACACAACATGAGGAGATGTGATGCAGAAACTGTATCAGACTGACACCTAACGGTGAGAACAGGATATGCAGGAAGAGGTGTTTGAATAATGTCATTACTGGAATGAGAGCTATTTCTCATTAAACACTAACGTTAACATGATTGTTAGTAATGCAATTAAAGTCTTGAAACGATTAGTACATTTAACATATCTGAAGTGAAATTACATACTTGGAAGCCCCATTTTTGGCTGGATGAGAACCTCTACAGTCGCACGATCATAGATTTCCTTGCTGACTTTAACCTCAGCTGGTCCATAAACTCCAGCCAGAATACTAGTATCCCCTGAAAATACATTTAAAAATCCAAAACAATGCAGATATGAATCAAACCGACTGCAGTCGCTCTGAATAAAGAAACAAATCAGTTACAAAACTGACGCAAATACCTTGAACAAAAGTAGAAGAGCCGTCAGGTCTTGATAACAAAGTCTGTTCACTTCCATATTCCCTTAAAACTGAACAACTTTGATCTAACTCCATCATGGTCCTCACGCACAATCCGCTCGTCGCACTCACCACGTCATTGTTTTGCGCGCACCAGGATGACGACATGCCAAACGTTTGCCATCTAGTGGTAAAAGAATTGTGATGATGGTGATGACCACGATGCCACTAGACCGAATTAATCAAAATGTTGCTACAACTAATTTTAGTTTCACTCAGGAATTTATCATGGAAATAAATGAACACATTTCCTTGATATAACTGTAAAAAACTGTATGAATGTTAGTATCGCGCGACATTGTCCAGCAGGGGGCGCGCTGAATGGGCTCTTGATTCAAAGAGAGTCGACGTCACACACTTGACGTAAAGATGGCGGCTGTCAGGAGTGTTAAGAAATTATACGGCTTTGGACTTCATGCAGTCCGTCAAAATACAGCATTAAGGGCAACAACGCTTCTCCAGAAAAGGTCATTCGGCGTCGGTGTAAGTTTAAAATGTCGCATACACTCGATGAACGGACTTTTCTCAACAACAGAAGTTGCCCAACAGATGTAACGTTATGAACCCTGTGCAGCGGCGCGAGCCTCAAAACATTTGGCGTTATTTGGATTGTATGGCACAACAAAGCACTTTAATATAAATTACATGTAATTTATAGAATATAAATAACTTTAGGCTTAAAATGTTTAAGGCTTAGAATAATGTTAATGTGAATGTATTCCTTAGCTGACCTAAAAACCAAAGATAATTGCGTTCGACTCGTCTGGTCATGTAATAGTCATCTAATAATTTTTTTTTTTCTTTTTAATCTTATAACTATTGGTCAGATCTGTGTGTTGTTGTGGGTAGCTGACTGTTTAACCTTCACAAGGCTGTAGATTAATACACTGAGAGCCGATTGGCTGGTTGAGGGGTGTGTGAGTGTGTGTGTGAGACACAAAGCATCCATGTTTCATTGAAGTACTTTCATTTAAATTTCATTGGCATGATTGTATTCACATACAATATTGCTTAAACATTATACAGAGGAAATAATAAGAAAGAAAAAACATACTAAACAATAAAATTATCTTAAAATAAGTGATGAATATTTATATACAATTCTTTACAGCAAGCACAAGATGTATAAAATATACATTTTTATCTTATCCTGTGTATATGTACTTATTTGTTCAAGTATTTTAGAGAACTGTGAACTGTGTTTTTTCTCTTTAAGTTTTTGAAGCTGAATCAAAATCAAAAGACGACCCCTATCACCTTTAAACCAAAACAAAGGGCAAATAAAAGATCTTATCACTACAGGTGAAACTGGAAAAATTAGAATATCGTGCAAAAGTTCATTTATAGACTGCAAAGTGAGATATTTCAAGCCTTTATTTGTCATAAATATGTAAGAAATATCTCACTTTGCATGTAATGAGTCTATATAATATATTAGTTTAACCCTGAAATAAATGAACTTTTGCACCATATTGTAATTTTTCGAGTGTTACCTGTAGGTCGTAACTGGCTAGTGAGCTGAGAGTTTTGCAGCAGTGTTTGTCCAATTGTTAATTATTATGTGATCATCAGATCTCCCAATGCACAGATGCTCTGATACTTTAGTGTTGTACTCCCTGCTTGTCTGTCTTCAGAGAGCTCTTGGCCAGCAGTCGTTTGACTCTTCAACGGAGAAGCCTCAGTTTCCTGGAGCCTCGGCAGAGTTTATAGATCATCTGGAGTTTATTCAGCCCAATGTGATCTCAGGAATCCCTGTCTATAGAGTGATGGACAGACAGGGCCAGATCATCAATCCATCAGAGGATCCTCAGGTGTGCAGTCTTACTGTCTAAAGCAGGCATAGTGTGTGGAAATGAATAAATATTAATATTAATAAATACTTCATACTGCATCACTTGTGTTTCAGCTTCCAAAAGAGACGGTTTTGAATTTCTATCAGAAGATGACGTTACTCAACACGATGGACCGTATTCTTTACGAGTCTCAGAGGCAGGTGAGCGTGCCGTGGATTTTAGTGTCATACTCACTCCATCATAAAATGACATCTGACAGTTCATAATGCTTAAATTTGGTACGCATTTGTGTTGAAGGGCCGCATCTCATTCTACATGACCAATTACGGGGAGGAGGGCACACACATAGGAAGCGCTGCAGCTCTTGACCCTGCTGATTTGGTCTTCGGACAGTACAGAGAGGCTGGTGAGAAAGTTTACAAGCTGGAGATACAGTTTAAAACTTAAAAAAAAAAATTATTATGAGTTGTGTAATCAACGTTACTTTAAGTAAAAGTAAAGTTACTTTTTTAAACAAGTACGGGAAGTTACTTTGTTTTTTCATGTATTGTCTGACGGCTCTCCTGTCTTCATGTTGAGAGAAATCAGGAGTGAGTGCAGAGACGTTACATTATTATTATTGTAGATCTAGACTAAAAGTGAACAAATCATTGCGTGTCGGTAAAGTAGTGCATGTTTACATGTATAAATAATCATTTGAAGCATATTGTATTTTTTATACACAGTGAAAATAGCCTGTGTTTGACAGAAGTTAAAGGAGTAGTTCACTTTTCAAAAAACTTTTGCTGATAATTTACTCACCCGGCCACATGTCATACAAGATATCCATGTTCATGGTTTTTGATAAAAACATTCCAGCATTTTTCTCCATATAATGGACTTCAATGGGAACCAAACGGTTCAAGGTCCAAAAGAGAGTTTCAGTGCAAACTGTTCAAAGGGCTTTAAACGATTTCAGACAATGAATAAGGGTCTTATCAAGCGAAACAATCGCTCATTTAATAAATAAGTAACAAAGTTTAAGTTTTATAAGCTCAAATGCTCGCCTTGCTCTGTTCTGTGATGCGCGTTCGTGACTCTCCTGTTCGAACTCGTTTATCAAAATGAACAAATCTCCTTTCCGAGTCAATTTGTTCATTGAATGAACCAAATGACTCGGAAAAAGATAAGTTCAGTCCATTTAGTAGTCCAAGAAAATATTCAAATGTCATATTTTCAAATCGAATACCAAACCACCGAACGAATATTCGGGTCCAGTCCTGAAGATGAGAAACAGTAACTCAAAAGTAACAACACATTACTTTCCTCAAAAAGTAACTAAAGTAACACAACTAGTTACTCAGGGAGTGACTCAATATCATAATGCATTACTTTTAAAAGCAACTTTCCCCAACACTGATGAAGTAATGCATTTTGTGTTAATATTTGACGTAGCATAATATTTACTTATTCTATTTAACAGAATTTAAGTATGTAGCAATATTTGATTAAATGTAATAGATTTGTTTCTGAATTTCTGTAGGTGTGCTGATGTACAGAGGCTTCCCTCTGGATATGTTTATGGCACAGTGCTACGCAAATGCAGATGACCTTGGCAAGGGCCGACAAATGCCAGTTCACTATGGCTGCAAAGACCTTAATTTTGTCACCATCTCCTCACCACTTGCAACTCAGATCCCCCAAGGTAAGAAGTGAGCATGTCTGTTACGGAGAACAACGAGAGTAGATACGCTATTGTTCAAAAGATTGGGGTCTGATTTTGATGTTTTTGGAAGAAGTCTCTAATGTCAGTGGTTCTCAACTGGTTTGGCTGCGAGACCCACAGTTCCAATGGTCATTATTAGAGCCCGACCGATAAAGGATTTTGAAGGCCGATACCGATACAAATATTTTTGGGTTTTAAAATCCGATATATCGGCCGATATTTTATTTATTTATTTATTTTAAACTAGACATGATAGTCACAAATTTTGTCATGTTTATTTGAGTTAAGAGAACTGATGGGGACGTTCTTTTAATTGTTATTCAAGCAATGTATGTATCGTGACCAACTCAACGAGTGTTGCCAACAGGGACGGTGTAGAGTGCCCTCTGGTGGACAAACTATACAACTCCAACACTCATGACATGGTTCAAGCGTGTTTCGTTTGTTTTATTTTATTTTTGAAATATTCATTTATTGGCCATTATAACTGCCGATACCGATAGTTTGGAAAACGCCGAATATCAGCCGATAATATCGGTCTGCCGATATATCGGTCTGGCTCTAGTCATTATGGCACGACCCAAAGTTTTAGGAGTTTGAACCAAGCTAATTTATTTCTCAAAAATGGCTGACACACAAAAATGTACCGCCCCACTTAATGTCACATGCACATAAATTGTAAGAATATCACTAACACTGATGAATGTACAACATTAGGTAAGTATTAAATGGCAGTCTCAAACTAGTTTAGTTGGTATGAACCAGCACTATATATTTTATAGAAAACAGCACAAAGTGAAAATAAAGTGGCATGGAGTGAATTTCTTTGAACAGTGGTGTAAATGTGTGTCCTGCTCTAGCGGCCGGCGCGGCGTACGCAGTGAAGCGGGAGAACACAAACCGTGTGGTGATCTGTTACTTCGGAGAGGGGGCGGCCAGTGAGGGAGACGCACATGCTGGATTTAACTTCTCCACCACTCTCGAGTGTCCTCTCATATTCTTCTGCCGTAATAATGGTTATGCTATCTCCACACCGACCAATGAGCAGTATAGAGGCGATGGGATTGGTAAGTAACTAGGGCTGGTATTGAGACAAATTTCACAATTCGATTCGATTTCGATTCACAAGCTTGCACTTCGATTCGATTTCGATTACGATTCAATTCAATATTGATTATTTTGGATATCAGTTACAATAAATGGCAATTTTTCTCAAGGGAATCAAATCTCTTAAATGCTGTAAACTGTGGGAGTCTAGTTAGCCTAATATGAAGGTAATAATGAACTGTTTTGTAGCTATACAAACACTTAAATTACACTTTTATTTATTTTTATAATAAGAAGATTATATGAAATATAAACATTTAAATGGTGACTGTCATAGAAACTTGTCAGATTTATTCATATGCATTAAATATTGAATAACATTAAGATTATAATGCATATTTAATATGGTGTATGTATTTAGCAAAATGCTCCTCTCTGGAGTTATTTTTTCCTAGCTGACTAACTAGTTGATGTGGGTTTTCTGAGGTAAATATGACAAGACATTGATTACAAGCTGTGGTGTGCTGGGGGGGCAGCATATCCAAGAAGGACACCAATAGGCTGGATAAACTGATCAGGCGGGCCGGCTCTGTGATCGGCATGAAACTGGATTCAATGGTGATGGTGGCAGAGAGAAGGATACTGGACAAACTGCTGGACATTATTAATAATGCCAGCCACCCCCTGCACACCATCATCAGTAACCAGAGGAGCCGGTTCAGTGGACGGCTGTTCCTTCCCAAGTGCCGGACAAACAGACTGAAGGACTCCTTTGTTCCTCATGCCATCAGACTCTACAACTCCTCATTAGGGGGGAGGAGGAAATAGGGTAGAGAGGACGATAGGATAATATATATAAATACATATATATCTATCTGGACTTGCATTAATGCCTGGTCACTTTACTTTATCGCTCTAGCACTTTAATACTGGACTCAATACTTACACTTTTTAATGGTCTTTTTTTCTTTTGTTGATTTTTTGACTATTATTATTATTGTTAATTTTGTTGTTTGTACTGTCTACTGTTTATTCTCCTTCTCTTTTCTTGCTAAAACTGCTGCTGGAATTTTCAATTTCCTTTTGGGAGTCATCCCTAAGGATTAATAAAGATAAGTCTAAGTCTAAGTTTAACTGACGTCTTTCCACGGTTGAAACGCTGATTGAGCGAATCAATGTGAAATGATACGGATTTCGATAAGTTGTACTCTATCTTTAACACACTTTCAGATGCTCATTCATGTTTATTTGGCGCTGTGACTGGTATTATTAAGCCGGAAGAGAGATCAGCGCTGCTGCTTCTCCAGAGCGATCTCACGCCACAGCGCCAAAACCTTATTTATGTTTTTGAATTTCTAAAGAAAATGGACGTAATTTGAAATTTGAGACTTTGTTTCATATCAATAGTAACAAAGGACAAAGATTATTGCGATTTTTTTTGGATGCGCGCAGCCGCGATACAATGTCCCATTCATTCAAATGAAACAGGATGACTAATCGATTCTTGAGATTTAAAAATCGATATCGGTTCGTAAAAATGAGAATCGATTAATATCCAGAAATCGATATTTATTACCCAGCCCTATAAGTAACTGTGTTCCTCCCATGTGAATCTCTGCATTTCATTGGCCTCATTTTTTCCCCTTTCTCTCAATTTTCGTCCAAAGCTGCTCGAGGTCCAGGATATGGACTGATGTCGATCCGTGTCGATGGAAATGATGTTTTCGCAGTGTACAACGCCACGAAGGAGGCGCGACGCAGAGCGGTGGCTGAAAACCAGCCCTTCCTCATTGAAGCCATGACTTACAGGTAGAGTTTATCCACATGAATCCGCTGAATATCAGGAACAGGATTAGCCATAAACAGCCTATGTGGCACAGTGTAGACCTGGAGGAGAACACGTCGGTGCCATTAGGGGTTGGGCCTATTTTTACTGTATGTAGAGCGGCAAACTCAGCAGAAAACACTATGAGATGCACTGTGAACCTATTTGTCAACACAATATTTTGCTATGTAGGCTTTTATGAAGCAGCATGAAATATGTAGGAGAGAACTAGACTATTGCTTGGGGAGCGAAGACGTGTCAGGTTTGATGCAAGTTTCTTACAACAGCTTTTTTTGTTTTTTTTGTCCATATTGCACAGGCGAGGCGAGGTGCTTTTATTTATAGAGCACATTTAAAACAGCCACTGCTTTACAATCACTTCAGACAGTAAATACACGAACAAACAGGAACACTCAAATTCATAAAATTACATTAAACCAAAAGCCAGAGAGAAAAGATAAGTCTTTAGTGAGCATTTAAAGCCATCAGCATTTGAAGACAGCATTTAAGTGTTCCAGCAAATCATTCCAGAGACGTGGAGCAGCGGCAGAGAAGGAATAAACCACCTTTAACTTCAATTTAGATTGTGGCACAGTCAGCATCAACTTGTTTGAAGACCTTAAGGGCCTAGATATGTTGGTGAGAATGTCAATCAGACGTGTTTAATGCCTGGTTCAGATTACACGACTTTAGCCCGATTTTGGCACGATCCGTTTTACGTGCGGTGTCGTGGGGATTCGTAAACGACAAAAGGCGTCGGGACGCGAGATTCGATTGTATCATCTCGTATAGTGTGTCAAAGTGGGCGACAACCTACGTCGCGTCTGCGATGCTTCACGACATCACGACAAAAAGACTAATTTATTTAACAGTCGTTTATTTTTACATTTATTTTAAAACGAAACGAAAGAGAGACGATGGTGCTAACGTTAAAACTAAAAGTAAAATTATATAAGCAAACAATATTTCACCTCAAGTTCTCTTTGGAGGATTGACAGCCCATAGTCCAGGAACGTGTCCATTGTCGGGTTTTCTTTCTTTTTTACTTTTTTCTGAACACAGAACAGCCAATTCAACACTCACCGCTTCATCCATTGTTTGTTTACGTTCGTTTCCGGAAGTCACTCGCTACTAGTTTCGCCTTCTCGATGACATCACACGCGCCGTTAAAGAGGCCATGCGATGACTGGTCAGGAAGCAACGTGTGTCTTGTCCACGACACAACAAGATTTTAGGAGTCAAAATCACGTAATATGACACAGTGACTGTCGTAACAGACAAAAAAAATCGCCCAATCTGAACCAGGCATAAGTTAGTCAGAATACTCTTGTGAGTCCTTTCGGTGTAACAAAGTCCTTGGTTATATGTGTCTTCCTACGTGGTTGTTTTAGAAATTAAAATCTACACAATCCATTAGGGTTGAAAGAACTGTCGCCAAACATATAACATGCTAGAAACAAAATGATCACTGCAATAATAATGATCATATATGGTTGACTCTTAAAGGGATACTCCACTTTTTTTGGAAATAGGCTCATTTTACAACCCCCTCAGAGTTAAACAGTTGAGTTTTACCGTTTTCGAATCCATTCAGCCGATTTTCTGATATTTAGAAGAATATCAGTAACCAGACCGTTTCTGGTCCCATTGACTTCCATAGTAGGAAAAAATATATACTATGGAAGTCAATGAGACCAGAAACTGTCTGGTTACAGATATTCTTCTAAATATCAGAAAATCAGCTGAATGGATTCGAAAACGGTAAAACTCAACTGTTTAACTCTGGGGGAGTTGTAAAATGAGCCTATTTCCAAAAAAACTGGAGTATCCCTTTAAATCCAAACACTGACCTCTCTGGCCGGGCAGTTTATTACATAAAAGTCGTCATTTCTGCACATATTATCTTGATTTTTTTACTGAAATATCACTGCATCCCTAGTGTTGTGAAATGAAGCCTTTGATTTCCTCTCCCATGCAGGATCGGGCATCACAGCACCAGTGACGACAGCTCCGCGTACCGCTCGGTGGACGAGGTGAACTACTGGGACAAGCAGGACCACCCCATCTCCCGCCTGCGACACTACATGACGGCCCGCGGCTGGTGGGACGAGGACGAGGAGCGCGCCTGGAGGAAGCAGTCCCGCAAACTCGTCATGGTGGCCTTCGAAAAAGCCGAGAGACGTCTGAAACCCCACCCCGACCTGATGTTCACGGACGTCTACGATGAGATGACTCCTCAAATAGCCAGGCAGAAAGACGCCATGTGGCGGCACGTCCAGCAGTATAAAGAGCATTACCCACTTGATCTCTATGAGAAATAGGCCGTGGGATGTGGACACTTCTGGAAAAAGTCTTGCACATGTCAGATTGTTTGAATTCTCTCTTTTTCCCCGTTTCTTCATTTTCATGTTGCATTAAAGGGATACTCCACTTTTTTTTTTGGAAATAGGCTCATTTTACAACTCCCCCAGAGTTAAACTGTTGAGTTTTACTGTTTTCGAATTCATTCAGCCGATTTTCTGATATTTAAGAATATCAGTAATCAGACAGTTTCTGGTATCATTGACTACCATAGTATATATTTTTTCCTACTATGGAAGTCAATGAGACCAGAAACGGTCTGGTTACTGGTTTTCTTGAAAACGGTAAAACACAACAGTTTAACTCTGGGGGAGTTGTAAAATGAGCCTATTTCCAAAAAAAGTGGAGTATCCCTTTTAAATACTGAAAGATGTGTTGTTATCCTGCATATTTGCCACTAGAGGCCTCCGTTCTGTCATTTTGTGCCTTTGGAAATGGTGTAAAAGGAGTGGAAAATGGTTGAAGATCTACACGGTCCTAATGTAGCAAGTGTTTTAATACAGTATCATATTGACAAGCCAGTCACTATCATTTCTTCATGAAAATCTGGAATAATTCCTGTGATATAATAACTTCATTAAGGTGTTCTTCATTCAGTATCTTTGGAAAATGGGTTTCTAAATCACTCGTTTCCCCATTAACAACACTACTACTCACTGAAAGTGATTGTAACACATGCTTTTGAAATGTTTATTTTTGTTTGATCATTTACCTTTAGACTTTCCACTCCAAACTGAGCCATTAGTAAGTATATATACAATATGTTACTGGTGTGTGTGCTGTTAATTCACCCCCACAGATGATTTGTTTAGCTGTGATTGTTACTTTCTGTGTAAGACTCACTCAACTGTTACATGACATGATGACGTGTTTGAGATGTATTCTGATTAACTTTAGGGGATTGTAAATTGTATTTTAAACAATAAAGATGCTCATAAAATGTAATTGCTCATATAGTGATGTTCTTACTGTATATAGGCTTGTGTTATGGTCGTAACCCCCGTTTTATGGAGACTACAGTGGGCTTTAAATGTGTAATTACTGATGGTGATTGAAGTGTTATGCACACTAATAATGTTCAGTGTGTTGTGGAGTCTTTCATTATTGATGAGGTCGAGTGAAACGTTAACTTAAATGCAGAGGACGGCAAAGTCAATGAAATGACTTAAAAAAAAGTCATTTGTATGTTTATATATATATATATGTGTGTGTGTGTGTGTGAAATATATATATATATATATATATATGGGTGAAATGTGATGGAAATGTTTTGAGAGATTCATGAAAATCTTCTTTGACTCAGGAAAAATAATATAATTTAATCATTATATTACCAAATCTTATTCTGGTAAGCTGAAGCTGTGTGTGTGTGTGTGTTACTTTCAGCATGATATAAAGCTCTCAAAGCAATTACACAATCACACAAAGGTCAAGACTGCCAGAGCCCATTTTTAGGCAATTTGCTCATAGTGTTTCTTGTGAGCTCCCTCCATTTATCACTCCAGTAATCACCAACCTTTGGGCATCAGATACATTTCTTTCTCTTCTATTATTGAAGCAGATTTCCCCCCAGATTTCTATATAAAAGATAACAAATATCATCTCTGCTTCCTGTAAATGATTGTACATTGAGTTTAATCAGACATCAAACCTTCTCATATCACAACCAAATTAAATATATGCAGTTTTCATATTTTAGCTCCTGGCGATTCTCAAAATGGCTTCTGTTGTTAATAATTCCCTGTTTTGGTACGTTGAGTCTCTGATGCTCATTTTTGTCTCCGTTTACAGTAACATTTGTCTAAGGTGGCGTGGCAAATTGTCAGAGAGAAATCTAGTATTTTAGGGGCATTTTATTTGACCAACACATGTATTTCCATAATACTCACAGTATTTATTATTTTTTTCCAAAAGAGGTGTTCAACTTTCTTTGTCAATGTAAATTCCTTTTAACAACAAAAATAATGTGCAATGTTGCATATGACAGTCAGAATCTGGAATACAGATTAAATGTTGTCCAAGAACATAAAAACAACAATATTCAAATCGGTATGTGTCATAGCAATGGGTCTGATTAGCATAAATGATGAGTACAAACAGGAACATTATAGCAGATTTGAGGAAATCTGTCACAACAACAGCTTGAGTCTGACGGTGGCTGCCTGGTGTTTTATGATGCAACAGATCTTGTGAATATTTTCCTGGGCCATTGCATTTTCTGTTCAAAGGCATGGCTCTTTCAAAAGCACTGATTTTCTTCTAAAAATAACGTTTTACAATTTGTCTCATGTTTCCTACTTACATTGATTGTTATTGGGTCTGTTTTACGATATATATTTTGAATAGTTTTCAATGACTATTCACACATTAAAAGACTGTAATAAGCATTTTCCCTCGGTTTTCACAAAGGCTTAAGATATCTCAGATTAAAAATGCATTTTTGAGCTGTTTTAACTGAAATATCTTCAAAGATGTCAAGATGCACACCAGTGTTGTTTTTTTCTAAGGTGCGTTTATAAAAAACTGCCTAATCCTGCCTTAAAGGGATACTCCATTGTTTTTCATATTAAATTTATGTTATTCCATTAAGTAAAACGAGTTGATACACACATCTCTCGTCTCAGTGCGTGTGCACTCAATCGCATCCCTCTGGTGCGCGAGACCGCGCGAGAAACTTGATCGCACTTGACGTTAGCTTAGCCCAGTTCATTCATTAGGATCCATTCCAAGCAGAGAAGCGATCAAACACATCCACGTTTTCCCTATTTAAATACATTAACACGAGTAGTGTAAATTGACCAAGAATGGTGACACAAAATAAAACGTTGCGCTTTTCTAAGCGTGTAAAGTGGATAATATTGAATGGCGGAGTACCACAGCAAATGCTTGGGAGCACTTCGACTCGGCGCAGGACTTTTCACGAGTGATGATATTACTGCGCCGAGTCGAAGTGCTCCCAACAGCCAATCAGAGTTCTCCCTCTTTCACTATGGATTCAACATGTCGGTCGAATCGGCCAACGAGGAACAAATACACCAGTCGGCCGACGCACAAAAACTGCCTTGGTGTTTTACAGGCTTAAAGCAAAACACTGTCTTGTACAGGTGAGAAAGCTGTTGTCATGTGCACCATAATGCTGTTTAAAGAGTAGACAAAGTACAATTTTTTCAGGTGGCGTAGGTTTGATTTTGAAATTGGTGGGGACGGGGACATCAGTAACGTTATATAAATATAAAAACTATTGCTTGGGATCAGTGTCACTGGATATTGGTTTTTGACACGTCGCTAGTGTCCCTGTAATTTTCATTGATATCACTGAAAATTGTACATTTGATTTACATGCGTGTGTAAATCAAAACAATAATAGGCTACATTCAATGACTCAAACAAACCACATGGTCTTTTTTCCTATCACATTTATTATTTTCTGACATTTTTGTTCTCTTTCGTTCTGAGATGATCTGTGGAACAAAAATAAGAACATTTACAAGAGCAACATGCAAAAAAACAAACAAAAAAAGTTTCATCTTGCAGCTTGCAATTAAGAGAGAAGATCAAAGTGGGTGTTTTTGGGCAAACATACTCATTTCAGCAAAAGCTCTTGGTGGGCAATGTGGAAAATCTGAAAATATACAAAAATAAATGACCAAGCCACCTGGCATGATTTTGGATGATTATACAACTGTGCTAATGTGCATTGGAATCTGATGTATAGATCTGGAAATCAGGAGAGATATCTTTAATAACAGGAGGCTTATGCCGCAGGTCGTGGTTTTGTCGACAGCTTTTAATGAGCCGCATGTTTTGTTCAGTCCATCGATCAAGTCCCAGTTCAGAACAGAATGAAGAAAAACACATGGACCTGTGCTGTTTGTGAGCCAGTGTTTCATAAGGATAAGAAAGAAATGGATGCAGGCGTTTTATATTTCAGTTTCAAAAGAAAAGACTCTGCAGTGTAAATAAATACATAAATATATCAACATAGAATAAATACATAAACCTCGTACATCAGTTGTTTTTCATCAACAACACATTAAGTGGGAATTTTGTGGCAGCATCTGACACAAACAGATTCAGCTGGTAAAAAAAGGCATTTTTTAAAGAATGAATTCACACGTTCAAATGTCAACTTTATATTTTGCTAATGTGTTGTTTTTTTTAAAAGCAAACGATTTGATTCTAGCAACTAACAGGTGACGGTAATTGTCTTGTGTTGTGAGCAGACGTGCACTCCTGTGCTCTGGAAAGAAAGAAAGGGTGGATGTGGTTTTTTAGAGCATGAAATGAAAACAAACCTGGCAGAGAAGCTGACCCGTGAGACCACAGACTAATGAAGTGCTGGGAACAGATCCGAATCAAATAAGTGTGGCCAGAAAGACAGTCAAAGACAGTCAAAAAAAAAATTTTTTTTCTATGGTTTTCATCTTTTAATGGACTGAGCAATAAAAGATGGAAAAATATATAAATAAACAGAAGTGTTCTTTCGGTTTAATGGCGGTCCGCTGTCCTTCATCAGTCTGCGTGTGTATTGTCTGAAGAGGCTTTTGAAACGCAGTAGGGATGTGGTACTTTGTCAGCCGTAGATAAGAGCACAGAGTTGTGTGTGCTCAGTGAAGTCTTTGATTCGCACAAACTTCACAAATTACAAAGAAACGAGGAGTCGCTTTTCCTGAAACATCCCAGAGCAATAATCCATCACATCCCACGAGGAGGAGGAGGAGATTTTTTTTTCTCCATTAAACATGTGCTGTTCACCCTAAGACTCACAACTGATTGATGAGCTAATTATGGGCTTTTAAAGCATCAAGAGTTACTAACCCTTTCAAATAGTTTGACAACATTGAAATGGCATTGAAACCTTCTGGTCCTCAAATAGGTCTAAGGTCAGACATGTGAAGTATTTGTGCTTGACCATGTTTTTTAACACTGCTTGTATAGTAATGCAGCAAAACTCGACATTACCCGTAAATGTGTTTTCCAGATGAAACGGCTGGAGATCTTGTTTCATTTTTGTGCTCAGGGTTAAGAAGTATTTGTTCATGCCATTGGTGTTTATTATAGATTCTGCTATGAACTGCTGCTGCTTTTAAAACTTTAACCAATGTTATGAGACTTGGTAGCTTCAGATGGTAGAGTCAGAATTTGGCATAAACAGAATGAGAACATGGATCCATCATGCCTTGTTATTACCACTGTGCAGGCTGGTGGTGGTGGTGTAATGGTGTAGGGGATGTTTTCTTGGCACACTTTAGGCCCCTTATGGCGCTTTTCCACTGCATAGTACGGTACGGTTCGGCTCAGTACGCTTCGACTCGGAACAGTTCGGATCGCTTTTTGTTTCCACTGCAGTAGTACCCCTTCAAAGTGTGTGGGACTGATCGTTATTTGCGCGCGCCTCTACTGCCATGACATCATCTTAAAAGCGCCACATTTTCAAACCCACAACACAGGAACAATGGAGACTATCGAGGGGATGGTGTTCCTGATTCTCGGTATGTGGTTGTTTTTAACTGCTAGACGGAAAAATGTGTTTAAAATGAGGCTGATGGCAGCAAAACAAAAATACTGCTAAAAAAGTGTCTCGTGTCGCAAATCCAATGACGCTGGTAGTGACGATTCTGTCTGACCAATCAGTGATCTGCAGTGTTTCACGTCACATTTTAGTACCGGTACGGTACGCTTGGAACCTCAACAGACCAGGTACCATTTAAAGCGACCTGAAGCGAACCGTACTGTACCGTACCATGCAGTGGAAAAGCACCACAAGTGAGACGTATCGAACCGTACCGTACTATGCAGTGGAAAAGCGCCTTTAGTGCAAATTGGGCATCACAAATATCGAGTATAAAGTCGTGTTTCGAGAAAAAAACTCGTTAAATTTCGAGAAAGAAGTCGAAATACAATCTTGAGAATAAACTAATTAAATATCGAAAATAAAGTCGTCGTGCTTCGAGAAAAAACTCGTTAAATTTCGAGAAAAAAGTCGAAACACAATCTTGAGAATAAACTAATTAAATATCGAGAATAAAGTCGTCGTGCTTCGAGAATAAACTTGTTAAATTTTGAGAAAAACGTCGTAATACAATCTTGAGAATAAACTAACTAAATATCGAGAATTAAGTTGTCATGTCTTGAGAAAAAAAACTCGTTAGATTTCGAGAAAGAAGTCGAAATACAATATTGAGAATAAACTAATTCAATATCAAGAATAAAGTTGTCGTGTTTCGAGAAAAAACTCGTTAAATTTCGAGAAAAACATCGAAACAATCTTGAGAATAAACTAATTAAATATCGAGAATAAAGTCTTCGTGCTTCGAGAAAAAACTTGTTAAATTTCGAGAAAAAAGTCGTAATACAATCTTAAGAATTTTAACGAGTTTAATCTCGCATTATAATGACTTTAATCTTGAGATGGTTTTATTTTTTTTATTATTGCTTGGCCCTAATCCTCTTTCCATACATATTGCAACTATTGCAGCGTCCATATAAATTTCGCATCTTCAGTCTAGCGTGACCATGGCTGGCCGGCTTTTCCCAGTCTACGACTGTCGCACTTGGCCCCCTAGTGGTAGTTTAAAATGAACTCTGTTTCTGCTTGTGTCTCCAGTAAAGAAGCGTGCTTGAGCATTCACCCTCCACCTGTTGACCATGCTGAGGTTAATAAATACATGAAAACATGCTGAAAAATGTATAATTTAAACATAAATTACTTTTATTTATTTATAACTTCCGTTCTACCGAAGCACTAGGTGTTTCGGATAAAATTATTGATAGTTCGCACTCTGATTAAATCCGATCCGGGTTGAACAGTCTAATGCCGTTTTGTTGTACAATTTGAGAAAATGTCGTGAGAAATCAGGTCTCCATCAACTATCCAAAGGACAATTTTAACAGATTTTTCGCTCTGCAATGCCATTAGTATATGTAAATGAACAATGTATACTCTTTCTCCATGTTATCTGTACCCAAAAATCCCTGTTTATTTGTCACCATCTAACTGTTAAAACACCATAACTTTGTAACAATACAAGGCTGATTTAATATCAGCAAAAATATCCTTCAATAGTTATAAGTTCACACAAATTAATCTAAAATATGCATATAATTGCTTACTGTTTAGTGCATAATAAAACACATGTGACGTAATGTAATGGCGTTCGCTTTACAAACTATTAATAAATAATAATAATATGAATTAACTCGTTGTGAATACATGTAGTCTAAGTGCAAGTGCAGTGTGTGTAAGCTAAGCAGGCTAATTTTGTATCTGTGTGGCATGCTAGTATGTAAGGTAACTAAAACAGACATTAAATGGTAATTATAACGTTCAAATTACATATACTGTAACATGATTTTGTAGTCATTTTATTCAGGCACACATTAAAAGTTATGTCAGTCAGTGGTGTTACTTGGGGTCCTAATGGAGACTCAATTTCCCTTGACACCAGAACCAGGATCGGGCCATTCGAAATAAACGATTTTGGGTCTATAAAATGGATACACAAACTGAGTCTAACGCCAATCAGGTCAGATGGATCATAATATTAGTTCATCAGTCTTGAATATTCACATGCTCATGGTTTATTTAATTTTTTTATGTAAGAAACTAGCTTTCTGCAAGCTGAGATTTAGTTCGCGCTAGATTCCCAGGTGTCTCAGCTTTAGCTTCATTAGTACAGCAACATGTCTTCAAGACAGATCTCCTCTGCAAAGCCCAAAGCTTCGGTTTGACACATTAATACATCTGAATATTTACTGAGGCGAGCTCTGTGCTGCTTTTAGAGGCTAGCTCAATTAATACTGAAGGCTAACGTAAATGTAAAACCCTTTACCCATCAGCTCCGTCTCCTTTGGTAGGACCTCTGTGAACATGAGTGAAGGATTATGAATGTTGTAATAGTAAACTAAAACTATGGATTCTTACTTTAAACCGAAGTACAAATACAGTAGTTACATTGCTCGTTCTGTTGAACGCTAGATCACTTTATTTTAAAGTCTCTGATAGTTCATCTTTAAGTTATATTTACCACGCATGTCCTAACAGGAACAATGGACACAGAGGAACAAATTCAAGTGCTATTTAGGTCTTAGTCATGATTCATGAGGACCGTGTAACAACCTTGTAATCGCTAAATCCAGTATAGCAGCTAGCCCTGGTATTATATGATTTAATACCGCAGAGTGACGCTGAACTTGTATTGAGGCAAAATATCAGTAGTGCTGTGCTAGCAAGACAGTGATGTAAACAACAAAAACAAACGTAATAATACATATTATATATAAAAAAAGAAGACATTCCCTTCTTTAGGTTTAAGTATCGGTCTGTACGACATTGACGTTCCTAAACTGATGACCATTCGAGATATCTTGTGTCTCTTCTCAACGGTGAGTTCATAAAATCCAGGAAGTGAGCAGTTATAACCGTTCATGGATGATCAATATACACCACATTATTCTTTCAGTCTCGCCTTCTGGTTTTGTTCTCGCAAAATACTGATGATATTGCCTTTAAAAAGACTATCTGTGCTTTAGAATAATAGGTCCATCTTGTTGAACTCATTCAGTTGTGGTTTACAGGAAAAAAGCATCCAAACTGTACAAAAATGTGGTAGTTGGTAATAACTCCAATAACCGCCATTCCCTTTTGGGTCCTGCTGGAAGCATCCCTGCAACGCAAAGTGAGAGGAGTGTTCACATCTGTACAGAGCCACACTTCTCCCACTTCGCAGGGCCAGATGCCTTTTAAACACATGATCTCGTGTCCTTCAATGACCCCATGTTCGCTCAGTGACGCCGTGATTAAGTCAGAACAGATTGCTTTTTCATTACCGGCGTTAAAGCAGATGTCAGATCTCCACGTTTGGGTCTGTGAAGCCTTTCTTGCCTTCATTTACCAGGACAGGTTTTTCCGTCCTTGTGTGCCACACAAGAATCTGTAATAAAAAGCAAAAACATATTATGGTTTATGGAGTGGAGAGACGATAATTTGTCATTGCTTCACAGTGCCGGGCCAATGACACCATATAGTGTCTTTTTATATGTTTGTATATGAAAATACAAGCAATTTATTATCACAAGTAATTTATTATTTAGGAAAAATGAGTCACAGTGGGTTCCCTGATTGTAGCCACTTCCATTTTTATTAGTTATTTTGCTTCAATTTCCTATTTTGTTCTCTTGAACACATGGGATGGAAATAATGTTAATGGAAGCAAATGTTTTATGTGATACTTCAAGTTAAATTCACAACTTTGGATAGAAACATAGCAGACCATTTTTGGAGCACCTTGTTCTTTTCTTTGTTTTTCTAACCCATTATATCAGTCAGCATCAAGTGCCATATATAATTTTTAACAGGAGAACTTGAAGTTTCAATCTATCTCATTTAAATAATCCAATTTTACATTTAATTTGTCTTAGAATGGATGAGTTTACCAGATTTAAGAAAAACGGCAGCATATTTGTAGTGATTTTTTTTTTTTTTTACTCAACGCAAAACAAATCCTCCTGAAGTTTGGATTGTTTCCTTTAGAAAGATGTACTTGGATATTTTACATTTCCAAATGTAATTTTGACTACATTTAACAATCCCTAAGCAAGTTATAGGCATTTATTACAACATTATTATAGGCTATTTTCAGTGAAAAGCATTTTCAGTGTTTCAGTGAAAACAGTGTTTTTCATACTGACAATTTAGATATGTCCAAAAAAGTTAAGGAAGTAACATAAATAGAAACATTGTAGTAGAACAATGAAGCAAAAAAAAAAATAAACCTTTTAATATATATACACACAAACACACACACAGAGCCTATATGAACTACTTTGACTTTACCTCAGTTCAAATTTCCAAAAAAAGATGCTAATTGGTCGTGCGAAAGACCAAGAACTATATTTATTGGTTGAGTAGATGATAGTTTTAACCAATCTGGGGATGGAGTGGGACTAAGCATTAACAGTCATTTATGATGAAACCGCACGGGTTTCTTTGACGAATCAATGCTGATCAAAACTTGATGACGCAATCACATTTACTACGGAGCTTCTGAATTTCCAAACGCGATTAACCCGATATCACAGAAAAGCTGTGAATCTCCTCTTTATGGGACTTTTTAAAGCATACGGATCGGAGTAGCGGTTCAAAAGTTATTTAACATTTAAGAAGAACAGTTATTTTTAGCCGGCGGCGGCCGTATAGGTCTTTAAGGGTTTAAGGTTAATTGTCATATGCGTTTTTTTTTTTTTTTTTAAAGAGAGGGGTTAGCCAAGAAAAAAATGATCGGTTTGCCTTTGTCATTGTCATCTCTTCGTTAAGTCTTGTTTTCAGAATAGTTTTTGCTCCATCTGTCTTTCTATTGATCTTAAAGGCTCACTGTCAGACCTCCTACACGGATATGCTCACAAACACTCACAGTTAACAATCCACGGCCTATATCCACATTTAACATCTCTAACAACATGTCTCTGGGTGCAGATCTGAAGTGCTGTGGATTTTTTTTAAAGTCTGATGTGTAAATTTTATCAATAATTTCAATAGAGTGCCGAAGTTACGATGTCACTCTGTAGGCCAAAACACGGAAGTGAGTTAGCAGTTAGCACTCCCGGTTCCCTCGCCCTAAAGTCTATGGGATTTTTGAATGGGTTTTTGCTAAATCGCCTCAAATAGGGTCTGTGGTGAACAAAGCCTCTAAATATATTCACGTTTTGATCTATGACATAAAACACACAGTTATAACCTGCTTGTGTTTTTTAAACTTTATTGTGTCTGCTTGTGTTTTCAAAAAACTTTATATGGGCTTCAAAATTTATAAATTTTGGATTAACTTGTAAAGATTATCTTGATAGACAAAACGTGTAAGGGTCACAACTCTTTGTTAAACACAGATCTTATATTTTTTGCGATTTTCCAAAAGTCTGTGGGGAAAATGCATTGCTTTTTGCAGTGTTGTAGTACTCGAGACTCGGACTCGGTCTCGAGACCATATTTTAATGGTCTCGGTCTTGTCATGGACTCGTGTGCATTTGGACTCGGAATTGACTCGTACTCGAACATTTTTTTTTTTAGGACTCGGAATTATTCCAGAGTCCACTCGAGTTCAATTCAAAATATTTTTCATGATTATTAATGTATGTTAATAAAATATTTCTTTTAATTGATTGACACGCCCAGTGATTGGTGATTTTCTAGTGCGCAACTGCGCATGACAAATTGTAATAACATTACTTTAACACCACCTACTATGTGGCCTTTTTACCCTAAACTGATCATATTTTTTAAACTCTAAGTAAATTCAGTAAAAAACAAAAAAAAAGGATTTCTCTAAGTAAATAAAAGTAAATTAGGTAATCAACCCTCATTGGTCTCGGATTCGACTCGGACTCGACTCTCTATGGACTCGTTCTTGACTCGGACTCGACTCTCTCTGGTCTCGGTGTCGACTCGGACTCGAGTGAGGTGGTCTCGACTACAACACTGGCTTTTTGATCGAGGGAACCCATGCGCCACTAGCTTACGAGTTGTCCTACAAAGTGACGTCATCACTTCAGCACTCTATTAGAAGAATAAGACACTTTAGGATTGTTGCTACCAATCAAATAAAATCGGTATCAAGAAAATCCATCTTTCCACTGCGGAGGAAACACAGAAGCTGCATTTGAAGAGGCATTTATTATTTAACAGTCATTTTACAGAAGCTCAGAGGTAGCATGAACACATTTACACTGCTAACTTACAGCTGCATAAATAAAGTTATGAGATAAAGTTTTATTTCATAATGTTTTAAATAATATATTTGGGTGGTGATGGCGCAGTGGATAAGATACATGCCTTTGGTGTGAGAGACCCAGGTTTGAATCCACTGTGAGACACCAATGTGTCCCTGAGCAAGACACTTAACCCCTAGTTGCTCCAGAGGCGTGCGACCTCTGACATATATAGCAATTGTAGGTCGCGTTAGCCTGGTAATACCAGACTCTGCTACTTCACGAAATGAAATACTTTTTGCGAAATGAAATTAGCGGAACTAGGAAGTTTGACGTAGTCAGGCTATAAAAGCGTCAGATAAATGAATAAATGTAAGTATATTTGAAAAAACAAATATCAAATGTTGGAAAAAAATGCAATGATATTTTGAATTTTAAATGGCGGCATATGACTGTCTCAATGAATGAGTCATTAAGGGCTTCGAGCTTGTGATTGGGCCCGAACCTCCCCCGTATCTCTGGTTATAAATATATTTATCGTGTCTGCGTGAAAGCGCCCTCTGGTGTTCAAATGGAGCAGCATTTACCGGTCATGCGCATAAAATATCGCAGCCTTTGCCAAATCATGTGCGGTTTCAGGGTTGCCAACTCTCACGCATCTGGCGTGACACTCACGCATTCAGCCTCAATCTCACGGTCTCACGCTCAACATAGAAATCTCACGCTAAATTAGACATTCTTCTGGGCTGTATTTTTTTTTGTATTACTATAAGCAAGTTCAGGCTCTTAACTACTGACTGGACGCAGAGAAAAATCGCGGAAAAAGATGACACCGACACCGACAGACTACAGAGAAGTTTACTCCTGATATGGAGCGTTTTGGCGCTTTTAAATGTGACAGAACGCAGTAGCGCGTCAGTTCAAACGGCACGTGATACAGTTGCCTAGGCTACAACATCCACAGGGCACGAGCAAAATACTGTATCTGGTAATCTCCCGCTTTATATTAACAAACTGTCAACACGGGCTTTTGCGATGCACAGAGAGACGCTGCGCTGCCTATGACCTTGAACGTGAGTTGAGAGCGTACATTTGCACTACGTGCCTGTCTTTTTAGCAAAAAAGATATCTTTCACTAAATATCTACAGTGGCGTAGGGCGAGGGCGTGAGGTGCTGATAGCAAACTTTGACGCGTTCGACCCGAGTTCGAATCCGGCTTTTACTCTCTCTTCTCATCTGGTGTTTTCTCCAAAATAAAAGCTCAAGGGTTTATTTCTTGCAAGTGAAGAAATTAGGACAAAACTATTGTAATTTTCCTATACAATAGTGTAAGTAAAATATACTTTTGAAATATTCATTTTCATTTATACAGCAGCCTACATTTATAGACTAGGCCTATATGGATTTTACGTAATAGGAATAATTCTATAAATCATTATTACATTATTATAATAATCGTTTATTGCATCCTAAAAGAGACTGAGACTTTATATCATAAAGTCTTTATATCATAGACTTTACTATATCATAACTAAAAAAAAGATGTTTGATCACTCTTTAATGTCCAGGTACAAGTCGAGGCTTTTGCTTTGTTGAATGTCACAGTTCATGATTTGAAGCCGGTTAAAACTCTTAATTTTGAGCTCTCAAAGTGCACCAGATTGATGCATTTAACCTTAAAATGTACAAAATTTTCTTCCGAGGGAGCATGCCCCCGAACCCCCCTAGAAGGACAGAGGTCTCAATATAGTTTTAATAAATCATATGGGAAAGAACAATAATTTATGAACTTTACTCCCAACTGTTTTTTTAATCAGTAAAACTGTTAGCCTAATGCCAAATTAAAATTGGACAAACTATACATTGTGCCCTACAAGATCTTGTGACCCCCCCCCCCGCCCCCCCCCCCCAAAAAAAAATCTCACTCCAAGCAAAACTCAAAAGTTGGCAACCCTGCGGTTTTATTGCGATCAGTCATGCAGCCCTACTTGCAATCATGATGGAAAACACCACTCTTGGTCATGTGATGTTGCTTAACTATATCATGCTATAAATGTACGTGTTATGTACAGATATGTGTTTCAATAAGCTTCTGAGTTTCCTTGTGTGTGTTGTTGCACATATGTTTTCTTATTTATCCACGAGAGTCTCTCTTACACACAGGCTGGGCGAGCCTCAACTCAATCAACACAATCAATCGCCGTTTACACTGAATGTAATAAAATCAGTCATTCTCAGCAGGAAAATTTGTGATGACTGAATGTTCGATGATTTCGAACTTTACTTCAACAAATCCAGTTGTCCTGGACAAGCATTAAGGACAAACCCTAATTATGCATCGTACTCTATTTATGTCATGAAGATGACGTAATCAGAGCTAGAAATAAATAATACATTTGATATAATTTTATATAAATAATAATTTATATAATTTTATCTAAATAATATTGTATAAGTCTGCCTCATTAAACTACCCGGAAATTGTTGTTAATGTCCAAAGGAAGTAACACTGTCTGACTCATCTTTTCTTTTCCATCTCCCTTGTTGATGTCTTTCAGAACAGAAGCCATCTTCATGAATAATTTATAATTGTGTCGAGCTGGATCGGGGGCTCCACTCCCACTTAGGCTGCTAGCGGAGGTTAACAGTCCCACTTGCAATAATAGTGTGTCTGTTGAGTTGCTCTGAATGAATGAAGTTCAAGGAATGATCTAGAAACAAGATGAGACATGTATGCTGGTGTATTTGTACAACTGTTCATATATCTGGGGTAGCAAATCTAGGAATTGGTTCTGGTTTGTCTCTAAAAGTCTTGTCTTAAGTATGGCATCCATAAGCTCAGTAACATCAAATAAAGCATTGTTATTCCCTGCGCAAATCACCAATTAGCCATACACACAAACACACACACTTTTGTGTCAAGCATTCACATTTATAAGACTTTTTTCCAAAGTGACATAAATACTACAGCAGAAGTGATTCATCCTGGTGAGTCAGTAGGAACATTAGACGTGCCAGAACAAATTGTTCCAGAATTGCTGAGAAAATATAAGCGAGTACATAAAGAGTGAGACTGTGATACAATAATGAGAGAACAGTATTTTTTTTAACAGTTGTCCTTGGGTGTTTTTAGGAAGAGAGAGACTAGCCTCTATTAGGGCTGTCGCGGTTATGGAATTTCCCTTGCGGTAATATTGAGTGGCTCAATAGCGCGATATGCGGTATTACCGCCATTTATTTATTTAATTTATATGTTTTTGTTGCTATATAAATAAAGTTTACGATGTGGACAAAAACGAGGACATTTTCAGTAAGCATTGTTACCGAAACTAAACAGCGTCTAGCATATGCGCATTGAAAAACTTTCACTCAGCGCGCATATTGTTATGACAACGGACTTTGAGCGAGTCATTGAACCGTTCATTCAACGAACACGTTTAAAAAAGCTGATTCATTAAAAGAGATGTAAAGAAACAATATGTTAATTATTTCTAACATTGATGTTCAACTTTTCAAGGCTCAGCTGAGCAGCAATGCGTCGCATGGGCAACGCTGAAGCTGATGCTTCACTTATTAGAGACCCATTGATTCAATGCGTGACTCACTGATTTTATTTCGGCTTCCTTGTGCTGTGGGATGTTGAACAGCGCTGCTGCTGACGCGCATTTATGGGAAAATACACGTGAAGAGAACGTTAAAATGATGATGCAACAAATATTTCGCTTCCCTTTGATACGACAAGCTTTTCACGACTTCAAAGACAGAGGCAGGTAATCGCACGCGCTCTGCCGATCTCTCTCATTCACTATCTGTGTGAAGCCTGTAGGCTACACATCACCATGATAAACAGTCTTGTTATCATTATGAACTGGTTTAACATTCAATACACATGCATTACGTTCAAAACAAGAAGGGTATAGCCTTATAAAAAAAAAAAAAAACGTGAATATCGCGGTTGCTGCGGTTACGTGCAATCCTCTGCGGTTGTCTTGTCAGAAGCGCGGTACAATATTGCGGTTACCGCGACAGCCCTAGCCTCTATTTATTAAATAAGTACTCAAACTAAACATAAAGCTCATTATTTAATAAGATCTATAATATTCCAAATGCTAAAGACATGAAAACCACTACGTCTCATTCATTAATAATCGAGTGGATTATTTAGTAGTTGTAAGCACGGGAGAATTTATCTCGAAAATGTTAGCAAACCAGTTCAAACCCAACAAAAACCTTTTATACAGACCTCTCATCAGCCAGCTGAACATATGTGTATCTGCATTGTTAAAGTCCCCATGAAATCAAAATTGACCATACTTACTTTGTTTGCCTAAATTGATCGTTTTGTGGTGAACAATTCATACATGCAAGTCAATCCACACACAAAAAAAATTTTGGCTTCATAATCTTTAATCTCCCCTCTGCATTGGAGGACTTTGCCTGATGACATAGGCTTTATGGTTTGGGTGTCTCCTTAACATCCATAACCACGCCCCCCCAACTGACAGCGGCTGTGTGTTTGCGAGCGCCGAGCGAGCATTGATTGACAGCGTGTGTAAACTTGCATCATCCTCCATTTCAGAATGAAACACCCATTTTTCTAGATCCAATCAGGTGCTAGTTGGAAAAAAAGCCACACCCACTATTTTGCCTCATTTAGTATTCCGTTTCTCTAGGAAATACGTCACAACACTGGAGAAAAGTCGTTTGCAACTTCCGGTTCACAGGGACTTTAAACCTTGCAGTTCGAGCTGTAACGCAGCATACTTGACATGTGATGAAATATCTATGTATGAAATATCCAATTTTATTTATAAGGCCACCCGGAGTATGTTGCTCCACTTCCAACACTTCTAAAAAAAAATCGAAATAAATATGAGTCCGAATTTGGTGAAACGTGAATTGTTTTAGTACTGACCCTTACGAAAAAGAAGTTTATTCAAGTGTGCCATTAGTATACTTCTTTTAAACTAAAAATAAGAAAGTACACTTTCAGTTTATTTTTCCTGTACTTCTCAGAAGTATACTATATGTACTTCTCAGAAATATACATCAAATTACACTTAAGTGTACTTGACTTATACTGAGAGAAAAGCAAGTATATTTGTCCTGTTCTTGTACTCAATCTTTTGATCCAGAAATACTTAAAAGTATAATTAAGTATTCAGAGTATACTTGTATAAATATTACAGTAAAAAAAGTAAACTACTAGTATACCCATAAATTCACTTGCAGTACACATGAGATACATAATTATGAACTAGTTGTGCACTTACTGTTACACTTATAGTACACTTAAACATATACTTTTATGTACTAAAAGTGGGCCAATTTAGTCCCAAGCGGTATTAAAATAGTACACTTACAAGTTTACTACTAGTACATAGTGACATTAGTATACTTACTACATAGTTTATACTTAAAAATATACTTGAATAGATCTGTATAATTATTTATTTCCTTTTACTTTATTCATATAAATTCTTATTGTACTTTCTGCTACCAAACTTTATTCTACTTCCGCTTTGTCTGTTTTTGTTTTTGTCTATATGTACAGCTATATACAAATATTTGAGCCTCTCCTGTATTGTTGATCGAAGACTGTATAATGTATATATGCTCAATAAAAAACTTTACAAACTAAAAATATACTTGAATATTACTTAAATATACTACATAAAATGAACTTGAAATATACTTCTTTTTCGTAAGGGGAATCAGACCCATTTTATGAAAAAAAAAATATCTTTCCGTTTGTGTCTTACTGGAAAACCTGCATATGGGTTTGGAACAATGACATGAGAGTGATAATGTCTATCTCCTCACCTTAGTGCAGTTGGCCGCTTTGGGTTCCAGGTCATTGAGAGTGACCAGCTCTCTGAGCAGACTGCTCTCCTGGTAGCCTCCCTTCACCCCTCGTAACTTGAAGTAGGCCTGAGGCTTAAACAGAATGAGCCGCAGGTTGATGGCAAACCCTGCCATATCGATGGCAAAGGGCCGATGAGGGTCGAATACTGTTTTCCAGCCGTACACTTTTCCCGCTGCATTAACCTTTGGAGACTCGTACCGTAAACCTCCAACAAACGCTACAGGCCACACTGATACTTTACGAGTTGATCGCATCTGCAGAAAAGAGAGAGATTATAGATCAGTTGTTTTTGTTCGGTTACTGTTCTTTAGGATACAAAACCCTTTGATTTTATATATATACAGTATATAATGTATACATGCGTGTTTGATATCAAGTGTTGAATTATATATATATATAAATAATTCTGCCAAGGCATTTTTAATAAGAGCTTAATAATTAATAAACACTGGCCGGTTTGGTTGTTTTAAACAAGGCCAAATGCATAATTCATGAACTGTTACCTTGGGCCCTATTTTAATGATCTGAAATGCAAGTATCAAGCGCAAAGCGCAAGTAACTTTGTGGGCGGGTCTTGGGCGCTGTTGCTATTTTACCGGCGGGATAAATGACTCTTGCGCCCGACACAAGTTTAAAAGGGGTTGGTCTGAAGTGGCTTCATTATTCATAGGTGTGGTTTGGGCGTAACGGGAAACAAACCAATCGGAGCGCCATCCCTTTAAGAACAGGTGCGCATGTTGCATGACGGAGTGTTATTATAACGGCGGGTTTACCAGGAGCGTTCACAGCCGATGAGACCGATGTTCTTGTCAGGACAGTGAAAAACAGAGAAGTGACGTTGTATGGGGATGGGAAAAACCCACCCAAATCAGCGTCGGTTAAACATTATATACGGATGTTTCTTGCCACTATTGGGCAAACAGGTCTGATCCTTTAGTACTACAATAAGCCTTAAAAAAATTGGGTAATTCGGTTTTTTCATCTTCATGGAAACCACAATGATTTCCCTCATGTTAATATTTTTCCTTGTTATAATGTATGATTTGCAAAAATAAAAACTGCTGCATCTGTGTTGATGAGAGAATCAAAGTGTATGCGTGTTGTGCACCCGCTACATTATGGCCAAGCATGCGCGCTTAAAATAGCATTGAACAACGCGTAACACGCTACTGACTTTAGACCAGGTTTTTTCTGGTCAATGGCGCAGTTGTTTTCTGGAAGTGTAAAATAGCACCAGGGAATGTTTGCGCCGAAGCACGCCTCCTTTTTGCGCCGATCCGCCCAGGGAGCGAAAGTTCATTTCCTAATTTACCGATGTGCGTCTTTGGAGGATAAAAGCCTGTTTTGTGCAGGTGCAAAATAGGAATGATACATGCGTCAGTGTATAAAGTCGGGTGCAAGATAGAGCCCCTTATCTTCAAATGCTAAATTATAAAATTTTGATAGAGATTCTCATTAGCTACATATGCTACTGCTCAAAAGTTCTCATAACAAAATTATATATATATATATATATATATATATATATATGAAGAGTTCAGATGCAAAAGCCTCTAAATGCCATTTGAAATTTTCTTCTTTAATGATGATTTTTATCAAACTTGTATATTTAAGTTCAGTAATTTCACTTAAATAACAATTAATAGGTAATTATCATTGCCATTTAAGTGAAATCACTGAACTTAAATATACAAGCTTGATAAAAATGATCATTCTAGAAGAAAATTTCAAATGGCACTTAGAGGCTTTTGCATTCGAACTCTTCATATATATATATATATATATATATATATATATATATATATATATACACACACACACACACACACACACACACACACACACAGTCTCTTTATATATTTCTGGATCCAAATTTTTTAAAGGTAGTGTAAATCTGTAACTTTGTTTTCAAATTAATTTCCTAAAATGTAATTATTTTCTTATTGTGTGCAAGAATGGACCCGGAAAATCACACTGTTTTCAGGGACATATGAACAGGTATTTAGAAAAGTTTTATTAGGGCCCAAGCCCTGAAAGGGCGAAGGCCCTATTGTTTTCCTTGGGATTATTATTAGGGCCCAAGCCCTGAAAGGGCGAAGGCCCTATTGTTTTCCTTAGGATTATTATTATTATTATTATTATTATTATTATTTATACGACTATTCGGGCACTTTTGGGGCCCTTAACATGCTCAAAAACTCTTGAAACTTAGCACACGGGTCAGAACCCGCGGCCATCAGGGCCGGGCTGAAGATGGTACCCGGGCGTGGCAGGGGGGCTAGACAGCGCCCCCTGGAACGGGGTCCGAAAACTTGGTCCATAAATCAAACACGCTTGCATGTAATAATATGAAACTCGGTGCACATATAGATCTCATCGTTCATATATACCTCAAACTATTACTTTTTACCCCAGCCCAACAGGAAGTCGGTTATTTAGGGTTGTTCATAAAACACTCGCAATGGAATTTGAAGTACTACTCCTAGAGAATTCAAACTCACGGCACGAAACTCGGTCAGCATGAAGTCAAGGCATTGACGATGAAAGTTTGCGAGGGGATTTTTGATATCTCGAACGGTTTGGCCGTGGCGAGGAAACGAAATTATGGCGAGAAACGTGAAACAGGAAGTGTGTTATAACTTCAGCATACATTAACTGATCTTGATGAAACTTCAGCAGTATGTTTGCTGTAAGAGGACGATCACATGGATGTGACTATTGTGAGTCAGAGTTATAGCGCCACCAACTGGCAGCAGGAAGTGTGTCACTTTCAAAATGCTTTGAACTCACCCTTTTATTTTTAACCGATGTGCTTCAAACTTAATCTGTATAATGTAAATACATAGCAGATGAAGACCTGTGAATGGATTCTTGATATCTTTGATACTGTTGCCGTGGCAACGCATCAAACTTTAAAATTCTTTTTTTTTATGATTTTGAGACTCTTAGCGGCTTTTGGGGCCCTTAACGGGTTTGAAAACTCTTGAAACTTTGCACACAGGTCAGATCCCACAGCCATCAGAGCCGGGCTGAAGATGGTACCTGGGTGTGGCAGGGGGGCTAGACAGCGCCCCCTGGAACGGGGTCCGAACACTTGGTCCATAAATCAAACACGCTTGCATGTAATAATATGAAACTCGGTACACATGTTGATCTCATCGTTTCATCTATACCTCACGCTCTTACTTTTTACCCCAGCCAAACAGGAAGTCGGCTATTGAGGTTTGTTTGTAAAACGCTCGCAATGGAATGTGCAATACTCCTCCTAGAAAATTCAAACACACGGCACGAAACTCGGTCAGCATGAAGTCAAGGCATTGAGGATGAAAGTTTGCGAGGGGATTTTTGATATCTCGAACGGTTTGGCCGTGGCGAGGAAACAAAATTATGGCGAGAAACGTGAAACAGGAAGTGTGTTATAACTTCAGCATACATTAACTGATCTGGATGAAACTTCAGCAGTGTGTTCACTGTAAGAGGCTGATTACATGGATGTGACTATTGTGAGTCAAAGTTATAGCGCCACCAACTGGCAGCAGGAAGTGTGTCACTTTCAAAATGCTTTGATATCACCCTCTTATTTTTAACCGATTTGCTTCAAACTTCATCTGTATAATGTAAAAATACAGCAGATGTAGACCTGTGAATGGATTCTTGATATCTTTGATACTGTTGCTGTGGCAACAAATCAAACTTTAACATTCTTTTTTGATACTTTTGGGACTCTTAGCATGCTTGAAATTGCTTGAAACAGATAGATACAGATAGCTCGACAGATACATCACATTTATTAGCCAGTAGGCATGTGCAACTTTGGCAAAAGATTAAAGTAATGTCAAAAAAGTAAACAGTAAACACTAAAAGCCTCATATCTTCTAAAAATGTAATTATACATCATTTGTTTCTAAATTAAATTATACAAATATTATAATTAAACCAGTTTTTCCCTTTTTTCATTTAAGAATTATGTTTACGTTCAAAAACAGCCAGAATGGTTTTAAAATTCAGAAGAAGAAAAAATAATCTGAGTCATACGTAGTGCTATACTGCCCTCTTGTGTTCAATATCAGGTAGGCCTATTGTGTATATTCCCACCGGTTAATCAACGTGTGACTCCGCTGGGACTCGGGAACTTTTAAATCGCTTACTTAAAACCGAAAGTCAAAATACAGATATCCGCACAAGACATTAATGTTGTGGAGTAGAGCAAGCATTTTAAATAAATTCCTATTAAGTAACTAAACAGAATGAACGTTCACTCTGTTCTGCTGGTTCCTCGCTGTTGGCGCGCACAGTTATGAATGCTTGTGCAGCCATGAGTTTTAGTTTAATTTTAAAATTAGCGCAATTTCGGGATTTGTATTATTTGAATTTATTTTTAAAAAACACAATGTTGAGTTTTATTGTAACACTGTTTAATCGCGCCCACGGTTATATTTTGTATATTATATATAATTATAATGTATTTCTGTATAAAATAATACTACAATAAAAAACACATTTGTGACCGACCTGATCCAGCAAAATTAGTCACAGTGACCCAAATTTAAAAATTGAGATTTTGATATTAATGGAAAGAGGACACTGTAAGCTTTCAAATGATACCTTGGTCATACCTTGAATGGTTGTAACGATATACAGATTTGAATTCTGGTCGTCTGCCCTTTTTTTTCCAATTGAAAACCTAAGAAAATCGCTTTTAAAGTTTTTTTGCCCGTTTTTTTTTTTTTTTTTTTTGATATCTTTCAAAATCCATAGCATTTTAAGGGATAAACTATTTATTTTATATAGCTTAATTTGACCAAATAGATTAACATATATAAATGCAATTTAACGAGGCTGAAACTCAACTTATTTTTAATTTTTTTGAAATAAATAATTAAAAAGTCACTTTTACAAAAATGTTCTAAAATCAGAAAGATTAAAGAGGAGTCAGAGAGAAATTCAGTTTTCATACGGATTAGCCCACATAAGCAGAGAGCAGTCTGTTTTCTTTCATTTTGAATGGTTGTGTTTAAAAGTAGACATTTCAATATATATATGTCTGTGAGGATACCTTATACGCTGACTTTCGGTTCATGAGACAAGCTTCAGTTCACGTGCCGCGCGTCTCCGCGTCGTGATTAGGCCTAGCCTATTGTCTGCAATTTATTTCTTATTATTAAATCCTAGTAATTGGTTGATGAAACATTGATTTAAATTAAGATAATTATTTTAAAACGAAATTTACTTTAAAGAAAGGCTTTGTGCTTGCATGTTTAAGCTATGTGAAAGTTTTAGTGCTGCTTCCAGAGAACGGTCACGTTCGGATTGTTTTTCCTCATAAATGCGAACACGGAAAATAAAATAAAGATTTTATGTTCTGGAGAGAGTCAACCCTTCTTCATCGGGTGAGTATTACTTTTGGTTTGTGCAGTGTGGTTCACATAGGCCAATTTATTAAAATATTTAATTATCTGGGAATTGGATCTCCTCCATAATGCTGAAATTGCCCAATTTAAAAAAAAAAAAAGTAATAATTTAAGTTTTGTGGTGTAAGTCTACGTATTTTATAATGTTAACTTCGAATAATACTAATAGTAATTTAAAGATGTTGTAGCTAGCATTGGGTCTGGACGTGAAGGATAACTTCGGGAGTTGAAGGGACGTGTCGGTGTCGTGATTCTGTCTTCTCACACCGCGACACAGGTTCGTGGATCTGAGTGTCGCGATCGTTACAGCCTTACATAGGCTATATTCTTCTTGCAGATAAATATACTCACGCAGTTTAGGTTAGAAGCCTCCAGTGAGTTCAACGTTTCAGGGGATACCCGGGAAATGCTCAGAGGTGACGAGGGGAGTTGAGAAGAGCAATGTTTATTTCAGCGAATTTAAAGCTTTGACAACTTTAATCGTTATTTAAATACCTTTACTCAATTATCTCGACTACGAAACCCTGTGAGATTATTTTTGAATGTCTGTTCTTTGAAATTTTGAATTTTTTTTTTTTTTTTTTTTTGTTATTTCATGGTTTTTCCACATAATCGGCCCATATCTTAAAATGGAAGGTTGAAACTTCCGACTCATTTCGCCAGAGCGGGTCACATTTGATTTTTATTTTTTAAACAATGTAATGTGTAACCTAAAAATAAACAGATTATTTGATAAATGGTATATTTAAATCTGCATATTGTAGCCTAATATCTGCAGGGCAGCCTAGTCTTAATAAATGTATGCTTCATTTTTCATTAGTAAATTTGATCAATAAATTCAATAATTTAGAATAATAAGACACTATAGGGCTGTTACCCTAGGTAAGGCTGATCAAATTAAATCGGTTACACAATAATGTTACGAGATTGGTTTAACAGGAGTCAATTAAAAATCGCTGTAAAGAACGATACTTTTAAACATAACCCTAAATCACCATAAGGTGTCGCCAGATGACCGTCTTAATGAACGAGTCATGGATTCAAAATGCTGAATCATTCAGTAATGAGAAAACACATTGCTTTGAGATGCGCGATGGGTCGCTGTGATCTTTGTTTAACTATTTTCTCTGCTGAAACAGAAAAAAGTCAATATTGCATCTAAAAAGTCAATATTGCATATAAAATGTAAGTGACTTGACTTGTGTGTGTGACTATGTTTGTTGTAGTGATAAGAGTTGCACCCTTGTTAAAGTTTAAGGCCTTGTGTTTTTGGATATATATCTTTCTTTCTTTTTTTTTTCTTTTTTTACAAAATATGCATATAACCCATATATTTTAGATTTATTATTTGCTTTAAATTAAATTAAGATTGTATTTTTGGTAATTGAACCTGAATGAATTTAAAAATGAATGTGCTATATTTCAGATCATATATTTGTTTTTCTTAAAATTTGAACTAACTTTATTCTCAGCTGAATTATAAATATTTTATTTCTGTATGAATTAAAAACACATTTGATTTTTCTTTTTTAATCAATGTAGAATGTGTAACTGAAATATAAACAGATTAGGGCTCTGTTCGAGGACAAGTAACTAAAACCAATGCGACATGATGAATGTTTGTTTCCCAAACCATCTCAGAGTAACAGCTTACTTTTCTTTCTTACTATATTCTTTCTTACTATAAACTGTGCTGTAGAGCTTGCATCAGTCAAAGCAGGGTTACATTTTGCATGTCGTGCACAATAAACCTAAAGGCACCAGGGTGGCGGTGCCACTGGCTTCATATATATATGTATATATACAGTATATATATATATATATATATATATATATATATATAGCTGTGATCCGCGATAGCTGTGGATCTTTGAAACTGTTGCCGTGGCGACGCATCAAACTTTACCCTTCTTTTAGGATGCTTTTAGGATGCTTTTGAGACCCTTAGCATGCTTCAAATTGTATGAAACTCGACAGACACAACACATTTATTAGCCAGTAGACATGTGCAAAGTTTCAGAAACGGGCGTGGTGAGGGCTCAGTAGCGCCACCTTTTGACAAAAGTGGGGTTGTTAGTTTTAACTAGAGTTACAAACATTGGTATGTATATTGTACTCCTCGAGCCGGACAACTTTCTAATTGACACTCATTAGCTAGGACCCACAGAAAGTCAGATATGTTTGTTTGAATGTAGAGAAAATATCAGAATTTTGCCAGTCTCTCAGTGTCCCTCTGTGTGAGTGAGAGGAGGGGCGCCTGTCAGATTAATTTTAACCCTTTATTTGCTGTGTGCGACTTCTCTGGCATTTTCGGGGGCCTTAACATCCTCTAAAACTCTTGAAACTTTGCACACGGGTCAGAACCCATGGCCATCAGGGCCGGGCTAAAGCTGGTAACCGGGCGTGGCAGGGCGGCTCGACAGCGCCCCCTGGACTGGGATTCGAACATTTGTCCATAAATCAAACACACTTGCATGAATTAATATGAAACTCGGTACAATTATAGATCACATCAGGCCAAACAACTTTCGTGCTCTAAGTTTTATGACAGTTCAAATGGAAGTTATTTATGAATTATGAATTATGGGTTGTTTGAATAATTGTCCTAGGAGAAATACATCAAATTACAACGCATGTGTTTACCAATCACAACCAAACTCGGTGTGCATGAAGTCAAGACATTGAGGATGCTCAATTCCGGACGGATTTTTGTTATCTCGAACGGTCTGGCCGTAGCGAGGAAATGAATTTTATGACTAAAAAAGGACACATAAAGTGTGTTATAACTTTGCTCAATTTACCTACAGTTACAAAACTTACCACGTATATTGTTCTCGTCAAGCCGATCAACTTTCCAATTTAAAGTAATTCGCTCTGAGCAACAGAAAGTCAGATATTGTAGTTTGAATGGATTTATTTCCCCTGCGATTCTCTCTCTCTCTCTCTCTCTCTCTCTCTGTGTGTCTGTGTGTGTGTGTGTGTGTGTGTGTGGGTGGGTGGGTGTGTGTGTGTGTCTGTGTGGGGAGGGGAGGGCTGTTGTCTGTGTTTATGTGTGTGTGTGTGGCTGGCTGCGATTTTTCCTACAAGTCCTTGTCTCTAAGTCCTTGTCTTTTTGCATAACAATTTTGCATAACAATATTTTTAAATGACAAAATAGGCATATAACCCCCATCTTTTAAATGTATAGTTTTCTTTAAATAAAAGTAAGATTGTATTTGTAATTGAAGTTGAATGAATTTAAAATTCATGTGCTATATTTCAATATATTTGTTTTCCTTAAGATTTTAAAACACTAACTTCATTCTTATCTGAATTACAAATATTTGTTTCTGTATAAAATAATACTCTGACTAAAAACACATTTGATGTTTTTTTTTTTGGGGGGGGATTTTTATTTACATGTATTTATGTGTGTGTGGTGTGTGTGTGTGTGTGTGTGTGTGTGTATAAAGTGCAGGGTTTTTTTTAGATAAAGTAGAATTTCTATAACTATGTGTTGAACTAATAAATCACTCTTGTGTGTGTTAAACACAATCTACTTAATACAGACAACTTCATTATAAAGATAAATAACAAATCCAAAAAATATATGATTATAATCTATGACAAAAAAAGCCATTACAAACTATATTAATGGAAAATACACATTGCTCTTTGTATTGTTGTAAAATATTCATGAAAAACAAGATAACAAAAATCAAAAAGATAAATTATTTTAGATATAGCCATGTTTTAAATGTATAGCAGAGATGTTAATTGAGGCAGCAACATACAAACTTTCTAGAACAACATGGACCTGAATAGCTGTTTTTTATGGAGGACAGTGAAGAGGAAGAGGGTGCAAATCAAACAGCTCATTCTCCGACTACACAGCAAACAGCTTAAGTTTTTAGTGCTTTGTTTGAGGTTTTGAGTGCTCTGTCCTATCTATTATCAACATATAATAGATGGAACAGAACAAGAAAGGCAATTAATAATCTGTCATTGCGTCACTGCATTATGATATGAAAGGCTCAGTACAGTGTGGCACAAAACGCTTATGCGCATCCCGAGTGGAGAATGATGCGCTTAAAGCCACATGGAGTTACAGCGCACAGCGCATCGAGTCCGCATTGATGCAAGCTCTACAATACACTTCTTTTTGATAGTCAAAGCGGGGGTTACGTTTTTACACGTCGTACAGAATAACCCTAAAGGCACCAAGGTGGCGGTGCCACCGGCTTTATATTAAATATAAATATAACTGTGAGCAGCGATAAAGGGCCAAAGCCGGCGGTACCACCATCCCGGTGCCTTTGGGTAACTAAAGGCATCGGGGTTGCGGTGCCACCGGCTTGGGCCCGCAATCGCTGCTCGCAGCTATATTTCTTCTTTAGTATTATTATTATTTTACTACCTTTTGGGCACTTTTGGGGCCCTTAACGTGCTCGAAAACTCTTGAAACTTTGCACACGGGTCAGAACCCGCGGCCATCAGAGCCGGGCTGAAGCTGGTACCTGGGCGTGGCAGGGGGGCTCGTCAGCGCCCCCTGGAACGGGGTCCGAACACTCGGTCCATAACTCAAACACGCTTGCATGTAATAATATGAAACTCGGTACACATGTTGATCTCATCGTTTCATCTATACCTCGCGCTCTTACTTTTTACCCCAGCCCAACAGGAAGTCGGCTATTGAGGTTTGTTTGTAAAACGCTCGCAATGGTATTTGAAATACTCCTCCTAGAGCTTTGATCCACATTCGACGAAACTCGGTCAGCGTGAAGTCAAGACATTGAGGATGAAAGTTTGCGAGGGGATTTTTGATATCTCGAACGGTTTGTCCGTGGCGAGGAAACGAAATCATGGCGAGAAACGTGAAACAGGAAGTGTGTTATAACTTCAGCATACATTAACTGATCTTGATGAAACTTCAGCAGTGTGTTCGCTGTAAGAGGACGATCACATGGATGTGACTATTGTGAGTAAAAGTTATAGCGCCACCAACTGGCAGCAGGAAGTGTGTCACTTTCAAAATGCTTTGAAATCACCCTTTTATTTTTACCCGATTTGCTTCAAACTTCATCTGTATAATGTAAACATACGGCAGATGAAGACCTGTGAATGGATTCTTGATATCTTTGATACTGTTGCCGTGGCAACGCATCAAACTTTACCCTTCTTTTAGGATGCTTTTAGGATGCTTTTGAGACCCTTAGCATGCTTCAAATTGCATGAAACTCGACAGACACATAACATTTATTAGCCAGTAGACATGTGCAAAGTTGCAGAAACGGGCGTGGTGAGGGCTCAGTAGCGCCACCTTTTGACAAAAGTGGGGTGGTTAGTTTTAACTAGAGTTACAAAAATTGGTATGTATATTGTACTCCTCGAGCCGGACAACTTTCTAATTGACACTTATTAGCTAGGACCCACAGAAAGTCAGATATTTTTGTTTGAATATGGCCACTCTGAGCCTACATGGCTCTGTGTCTCTGTGTCTTTGGCTGGCTGGCTGGCTGGCTGTCTGTGTGTGTGCAGGGGGAGGGGGCTTAACCATTTCACTGCTGTGTGTATGACCTGCATAAAGAAAATACATTTCTCAAGCCTGGTATTTTTTAAATAAGTTTTTATTTTTATTTTTTATAAGTAAAGACATATAACTAGTTTAATTGTAGTGCATTGACAATAGTTTTATATAATTAGTTTATTAATCAGATTAGCTTGGTCAATAAACTTGGTCTGAAAATTTGGTCCATAAATCAAACACACTTGCATGTAATAATATGAAACTTGGTACACATATAGATCTCATCGTTTCATATATAGCCTACTTCACACTCTTACTTTTTACCCCAGCCCAACAGGAAGACGGCTATTTAGGGTTGTGTTTAAAACACTTGCAATGGAATTTAAAGTATTGCTCCTAAAGCACTGAACCAAATTCGACAAAACTCGATCAGCGTGAAGTCAAGACATTAAAGATGAAAAGGTGCCAAGGGATTTTTTATATCTCGAACGGTTTGGCCGTGGCGAGGAAACGAAATTATGGCGAGAAACATGAAACAGGATGTGTGTTATAACTTCAGCATACATTAACTGATCTTGATGAAACTTCAGCAGTGTTTTCGCTGTAAGAGACCGATCACATGGATGTGACTATTGTGAGTCAAAATTATAGCGCCACCAACTGGCAGCAGGAAGTGTGTCACTTTCAAAATGCTTTGAAACCACTCTCTTATTTTTAACCAATTTGCTTCAAACTTCATCTGTATAATGTAAATACATGGCAGATGTAGACCTGTGAATGAATTTTTGATATCTTTGATACTGTTGCCGTGGCAACGAATCAAACTTTAACATTTTTTTGATGCTTTTGGGACTCTTAGCATGCTTGAAATTGCTTGAAACTCAACAGATACATCACATTTATTAGCCAGTAGACATGTGCAACTATGGCAAAAGATTAAAGTAATGTCAAAAAAGTAAACACTAAAAGCCTCATATCTTCTAAAAATGTAATTATACATCATTTGTTTCTAAATTAAATTATACAAATATTATAACTTCCCCAATTTTTCCTTTTTTTCATTTAAGAATTATGTTTACGTTCAAAAACAGCCAGAATTGTTGTAAAATTCATAAAAAAATTATAATCTGAGTCATACGTAGTGCTATACTGCCCTCTTGTGTTCAATATCAGGTAGGCCTATTGTGTATATTCCCACCGGTTAATCAACGTGTGACTCCGCTGGGACTTGGAAGCTTTTAAATCGCTTACTTAAAACCGAAAGTCGAAATACGGATGTCCGCACAATACATTAATGGTGTGGAGTAGAGCGAGCATTTTAAATAAATTCCTATTAAGTAGGATTGAACTAAACAGAAAGAATGTTCACTCTGTTCTGCTGGTTCCTCGCTGGTGGATCATATGATTACTTTGTCATAATCTATGACAAAAATGCTATTATAAACCATATTAATAATAGATAATACACATTGCTCTTATTTTTGAAAAATACATTCATGAAAAACAAGATAACAAAAATCATAAAAAAATATAGCCATGGCTGCTATAAATGTTTGAAATGCATAGGACAGATGTTTAATGACGCAGCAACATATAATTGAAAGGCAATTAATAATCTGTCATTACATCACTGCATTATGATATTACGGCTCCAATACGGTGCAGCACAAAGCACTTATGTGCATCCCGAGCGGAGAATGATGTGCTTGAAGCCACATGAAGTTACAGCGCAGTGAGTCCGTATTGAAAAGTTCAAAGCACAAAGGAAATACATATTTATGAACAGTGTATTATACATTATCTATCTATGCAATAGTTTATTGAGCCTTTTCCTTTCAAAGGTTTTAAATTTCAGTTACTGTGTGCGTAAAGAACAATTATAGTGCTCTGACTCTAGTGTTGTGATCTAACCGACAGCGTCCGACACCTGGTAGAAAGTAACACGGTTAAGTTACAGCAATAAAGTCCAGCAAGAAAAAGTTTCTTCATTCGAAAATATAGACCTTTATCTTAAAGATCCAGTATAATAGGATTAACATTCAATCATCTTGAAGATCGTTTCATCATTGACTGTAACCGAATGTGACGTGCTGTTTGAATGCTGAATGGAGAATGACTGACAGGCGCAGAGAGGGAAAAGTTTGTGTTCTTGAATTTAATGACTTAAATATTAATTTCTATATCACATAATAGCTTCAGAACACTAATAATACAGTACACAAAAACTTTATGGTACTTTAGAAAGTTTTTGTGCCTTTGTGCCTAACATAGAATAGTATATATGCACAATATAGAATTTGAATCAGCCTCGTCAAAGATGGCAGTGTCAGAGCCGATACCGATCCTGAGTATCTAATCGGCGCACTTCTTTTCAACAGTCAAATTGAAATTGAAATTGAAATTGCTTGAAACTCAACAGATACATCACATTTATTAGCCAGTAGACATGTGCAAAGTTTCAGAAACGGGCATAGTGCAAGGACTAAATAGCACCACCTTTTGACAAAAGTGGGGTTGTTAGTTTTATCTACAGTTACAAAAATCGCTATATACATTGTACTCCTCAAGCCGGACAACTTTCTAATACATAGTCATTAGCTCGGACCAAGAGGAAGTCAGATATTTTGGTTTGAATATGGTGAGCCTCTCTCTGAGCCTACGTCCCTGTATGGCAAGCCCTTTTAACATTTAAAAGCTAAGTTTGCCTGTCCGGAATTAACATTGTAGATATCAACAACGTCTTTCTGTCTATTCGTAATTACATTTTGGATAGTTTGTATTATCATTTAAGATATCTGTAACATAATTGTGACTAGTCGAAATGACAGAGTATGGCAAGCCGTTTTAACATTTAATCATAAAAGGGCCAAAGCCTTCGGCACCGCCACCCGGGTGCATTTAGGTAACTAAAGGAACCGGGGTTGCGGTGCCACCGGCTTGGGCCCGCCATCGCTGCTCGCAGCTATATTTCTGTTTTGTTTTTTGAACTGAAATAAAGTACCCCGGGGCATTTTCATCCCTGTTTTACAAAACATGCCACAAAACATTCATCACATCCATGGCAGTTCAGCTGCTGTTTACAGTGTGCTTTCTCTAAGTAACTGCAGATTGTGTTTTGGACAGTGCGGTAATTCACATACAAACAAACAAATAGATCATAACGGCTGGATTCATCCTGAGCAGGTCACAAAGATCGGAGCCGAGACACTGAGAGACCAAGAAAGAAAGAGAAAGAGGGACAGAGCTGCCTTTAATCTTTCTGCTTCAAACGTCCAAATGCTTTGTGTGCCACCCAGCGCAAGTGGTCCACATCATAAAAGGAAACTGCCTAATGAATAGTGAAGGCTAGAGGAGCAGTTGTCTTTATACCCATAATGCATCTTCCACTGTCTCCAAGGGGAGCTTTTACAAAGAACTACAAAAGGACTAGATTGAAAGGCACACTGTCTCTTTCTAATTTACGAAAACCACTCGCTGTCATGTCGGTGAAATGAAAATATAAATTAAGACTAAGCTAAATTTGCTGACTGAACTGGTAAAGGCTGTCCACATTGATCCAAATGTAGCTCACGTAATTGACTGTGACCCTTCCTCAACATATCAGGCATTAAGTGAACAGTCCTGGACAAAATGTCACCCTCAAACTGATTACTTCCTGAGCTACTAATAATATATTGCAATTTGCGCCACTGCCATTTTTCATTAAAGAAAGAGATGGACCATTTCTGTACCTGTTGGCGGAAACAAAAACAATTGGAATCGGTAAACTGTTGAAAAGGATGCATGCTCGTTGCAGATCCGGCATTAATCTTTTCTAAACTAGCTGTCATTGGGGAGTGCCCTAGTTTCACATTATGAATGGCTGTTTTCTGCTTTTTGCCTCACATTTAAAGCGCTTCACACTGATTTCTGAGAGAATCAATAGATGGCAAAAGTTTCAGAATTGTTGAATCTGACATTTACGCAGTTTCCTATTTTCACTTTCAGCAAGCAATTTATTATATTTAATTATTATTATAATATTTTTGTATGCTTACATAAACACTGGTGTGTTCATATTGGGTCAGAATGGGGCACAATACAATCTGTGGAACCCAATTTTGGGTCAAATATGGACAAACTCAAACATTTGGGTTAAAAATGTAACCCAATGTCCATTTTTGACCAAAAATTGGGTTAATACTGTCTATGCGTTAAACAACCATTTTTTTTAGAGTGTATGGAGGTATTACAGAACATCACAGAAGTATTATACACTACTATAGATGAGGCACAGTCTCCTATAATGTGACATTTTCCTGTGTTTTGCACATTTTTTAGTGTATGTTTCATTTTATTTTTGTACAGCGTAGACTTTCATCTCATCCACTTTTTTGGGAGACCTAGATGTACATGCAGATGACTCATCATTATTCAGAATAGGACATGCTGTAATGATTCTGTCAAGTCAAAGTAGTCACAGACACAGAGGAGAGGGAAAGTGGCCTGTGTCCCTTGAGCTCAGAGCACTTACAGAAGAGTCAATAGTGGAAAAGAAAGCCAGGAGATTGGGGGTAAAAATACACAGCCTCTGTAAATAAAACCATTCGTTCAGAGTGCCTGCCTAGGCATTTTTAATAAGAGCTTAATAATTAATAAACACCGGCAGGCATGGTTGTTTTAAACAAGGCCAAATGCATAATTCATGAACCGTTACTATATCTTCATTTCAAAAGGTAAAAGGTATTACTGGCTCTTCTGTGTGATGTTTTTCTCATTGTAGGTCACTGATTTTAGACCACACACACACAACTATGGCTCTTTTAAGTTAGAGAGGAAAAGCCCAGAATGGAGCTGAAACTAGTTTATCTTTGGAATATTGCTATTTAAATACATTATAAGCTTTAAGATTTAATATTTAGAACAAGGATTTTTCACCAGAGTCCACAGACCATAGGGGATCTGTGGCGGTACTGCAGGGAGTCTGATCTCAAACTAATTTGTTTAAAAATTAAAATGTGCATCAAACAAAGATACAATATTAAGTTAGCTTGAATGAAAGCTGGAGTTAAGAAGCTAGATTTTCATAGTCTCTCCCACATTAAAATGTATAATAAAATTAGAATGTAATTATGTGGCTCTATAGATTAGCATTGATTAATGTAAGCATCATAACAAATCATATTATGTATTGATATGGTACTATAGGTGTATTATTAAAGGCCAGACCTAATTTAAAATGTTATGCATGTTATTGAAAGTATGTAAAGCATAAATATTCATCTTTTAAAATGTGCAACCCACATATATCAACAAAAATGGCAGCTTTTGTTCAACCCTAATTATAGTCTTGTGTCTTTAGTTGCCAGCGTTTCAGAAGTATGTGCCTGATCATTTTTCACCACCAACCATCAATGATTTTTCTTTTCAGAGCAGCGTCTCAAAATTGAAAGTGTTTCATGTGATGAAGGAAGTCCTGACAGGAATTTACCAACTTGTAGCATTGCATAACCCGAGTAAGTGTTATACCTGAATGTGAAAATTCTGTCATCATTTACAAACCATGACTTTCTTCATGTTGTAAAAAACCTGTATGACTTTCCAAACGTGTTTTCCAAACCTTTAAGACTTTCTTTCTTCTGTTGAACATAAAGTAGTTATTTAGAAGAATGTTTAGCAGTTTTTGTCCATATGATGAAATTCAGTGCATTGATCCACACTAAGGCCATGTCCACACAAATATGTTTTCATTTGGAAACGTTCAGGGCCACCTTAGCTTTTGGAAAATGCTCTCCAAAGTGGATAAATTTGAAAACGCCGTTTTCGCGTTGTAGTGTGGACTGTGAAGCCAGAGGTATTTGAAAACGATGACGTAAGTTTAGTCATGTGATCCATGTTATACCAATAGATATTCATGTTAACCGGTATTGTGCCTGTTATTTGCTATTCACTTTTACACTGATGCTAAAACGTTACTTTGTACACAGTCCAGCACAGATGACAGAAAATGTACATTTGCTTTCCTGTGCTTTTTAGACCAAACATATGGTGACTGAGTGCGACCTGGATGCATCAGTGATGGTGAGATATTTTGCTAAATAAAATTATCCTCTTAGAAGAATTGGGCAATAAATGTATTATTTATTTTTCCATCTGAATCATTTTGGTGAGCTTTTGTGAGGTTTCACGCATGCGCAGTAAGGTGAATTTAGAAGTTTCTCATCCACACTGAAACGCCTGAAAACGCTAGTGTGGACGTAGAGCGTTTAAATTAAAAATTTTGTGGACATAGCCTAAAGTGTCCCATCCCATTGACATTCATCATAATGACAATAGTAGCTGAAACATTCTTTAAAATGCTTTCTTTTAATTGTTTTTACAGAAAACCATAAAGGTGAGTAAATTAAATAATTTTCATTTTTTGGGTGAACTATTAGGAATTAGAGAAGCCCCTATTATGCTTTTTCAATGCAGTGTATAATAAATCCATTTGGGGATGTAACACCCTGTAAAGTTTTAAAGATCAAAGTGCATGACAAATAAAGTTATTTTCTCCTAAAAGAAAGAATCAGTTCTGATGCCGAAACGAATTCCAGTCTCGTTAAAAATTGAACAAATTTGCATAGCAGCAACCTATGGTCTACATTGGCTGCCCGCAAACAACTTCTACTTTCAGCCCCAACACTGTGTTAATTATGTAATGTAAATGATGTTAACAATGTAAATTAGGAACCTTTAGAATAGGAAAATGGGGCACTTTAAATGAATGAATATTCGCTTAATTTGAGGATAATTTTCAATGTGTAATTTATGGGAATGTAGTACGCCTAGTCAAATGATCAAGCACTTGAAGCACTCAAACAAAGCTATTATTTAATCAATGCGAGTGCAGTCACTTAATTGATGTGACAATACACAATGTATGTATCCTCACTTTTACACCCGTCTTGAGTAGGGTTGGGTATCGAGAATCGAGTATCGATTGGAACCGGGACTAACTTTTCGTTTTTCCCGGAATCGTTCAAAAGTTAAAATTTCAATTCCTACTTTCGATGTTCACAGTCCGCTGAGCGGAAGAAGAAACCGCTGAACAACACCAACGAAGAAGCGTCTACCGGAAGTGTTGGCATAACCGCACGAGTCGAACACGAGTACCTTACATCGGCGGTCCAAAGTGTGGCTTCACTTTTCTAAAAATTAACGAAATCTCGGCAAAATGCAAAATTTGTGACAAGTATTTGTGACAGAAGAAGTATTTCCTTCAGAAAGGCTGTTGGTTAGCAAGGTTAGCTAAACTTTTTTGACCCTGCCTCTTAAAAGAATCGAAATCGAGAATCGTTAGGAACCGGAATCGAAACAAGGAATCGGAATCGTTCAAATTCAAACGATACCCAACCCTAGTCTTGAGTTAACTCACCTCCTCAAACAGCTCTAAACTGTACGTATTATCATCATCTGCAAAGTAGACGATCCCCGCCTGGCTGCTGTTGGAGTTGAAAGTCTCCCGTAGCCATCTCAGGGCCAGGTTCCTCTGCATGGTGCCCCGTGGAATCCTGGGATCTCTCGTGTCCCCTCGCAGCTTGTAGTTCCTCGGGGTCTCCACATTGAGGTGTGTGTAGTTTAGCCCTGTTTCCCTCAGAAGCCTCGTGACCAGAGGGGTTCTCCTCTGCGAGTCCTCCACCAGGATCCAGTGCAGGTTGGGCACATGAAGGAAGGTGTTAGCCAATCGCGTTAGCTCCGCCTTCTGCACCGGGCGGCTGTATGTCGGGGTAATGACGTGGATGGTGGGCAATACGTCGGACCAGGGCGGAGGTCTTGTGTACACGTATTCTGTGCGGACCACCTCCACTATGTCCTTGTCCTGTGAGCAGTATTCCTTTGAGTCCGTGGCGGGGCCGTTCTCGTGCCTTGCCTCCGTCCCGTCATCTGCCAGACAGAGACAGAGAATTAAGACATTAGCGCACTCCAGGCTGCTCTCTTTATGTCTGACGCATGCCTCGAACCTTAGAGGAGTACCTGCTAGCCGTTGCCGGTGGATGGGAAGTCGCTCTGGTATGATTAAGATCTCTTTTACTAGATGGCGACAGACTGGAGAGGGTGAGAGCAGGAACCATAATACAGGAGATCATAATAACGTTACTCTATAGTGGTAGATGGTACTGATTCAAACCCATAAAGCACAGGTTCTGTATGATTTGCTCTTGGATTCTTTACAGGATAGTTCAGACAAAAGTTAAACTCTTTTTCATTTTCGTGAAGCGCAATAGGAGAAATTTAGGAGAATATCTTATAAAATTATCACTATAAAAGCACATTAATATAAATGCATGTTAATGCTAATAAAAGCACCAGTAATGTCAATATGACTCGCTTTATTCATGACTATAGACCTTATTCAGAGCAGCGCCATGACCGGTATGAAAGTGAGGCTGTGAGGGATAGACTTACTGTGTTTCCAATGGCATCCGCTGTAAAATGCTGAATAAAGCTCCTAGATTACTTACAATTTTCCAGAGCTTACATTGTCGGGAGTTTTTTGTCAACTGTAATTTCTTGGAAAGATATTTTTCCAGTGTTTCATGAGCAGAACAATCCGAAAACACATTAAATAACAGTTCAGCCCATTGAAGAGATGCAAGTCTATCCCTCACAGCCTCGCTTTCATTCTCATTAAAAATCAAAGATGGCGCTGCCGTGAATAAGGCGTATTAGGCTTCTAAGCTGTAGTAGCGCTTCTTTAGGCACCAGGTCATGAATGTTTGTGGGATTTGAGTGTTATGGTGGATCAAATTTGGTGTTTCTCATATAAAGGGATTGTTTGGCCTTAAAAGATTGGGAATGCAACCTGGGTGGTTTAAAATATGTATAATCACGTTGTGGTGAGCAGGACGGCCGAGGGACGTGAGAGAAAGTCGCGATGCCGGTGGTGCGATTGCTAATGAGCAGCACCTGCGAGGCACACCGGTCTCGCATCTCTCACGAAGGAGCGGAGCCATAAAGGGGGAGCGACGGAGTGGATGATGGAGAGAGGAACAGGCCTGCTTTTATTTGTATTTTATATTTTATTTGGTAAGCCAGCCAGCATTCGTCCGCGAGGGGCTGCTGGCAGGTAATTTGTTTGTTTATTTTATTTAAATAAAGTTTTATTTTATTATTATTATCCGGTTCCTGCCTCCTTCTTCCCTGAACTTTGTTACATTGGTGCCGAAACCCGGGAAGAGGGAGGAACGCGCTGTCCGAGGGTCCTCGCCGCTGTGGGGAATCCGCGGTGCCATCGAGCATGGTGCGCGAGTCGCCGCCGCTCGCCGTGGGCCGGAGCCTGCTGCCGTCCGCCGCATAAGGGGAGGAGCAGGGAGCGGGGGACTCGCGGCCATGGACTCTCGAGGCGGGGCGCTGGGATGAGTTGCCGGTGGGACGCCCGAGCTCGCCGCCGACCGCCTGGAAAATGGAGGGGCGGCTGCCGTTCGGGAGGGAGAGGAGGAGTCACCGCCGCTTGCCGTGGGCCGGAGCCTGCTGCCATCCGCCAGTGAAGGGGAGGAGCAGGGAGCGGGGGACTCCTGCCGTCTGCCCAAGGCACCCGAGGAGCCGTCGCCGTCCACCGGGGGCGGGGGAGCGTCGAGGCGTTCACCGAGGGCCATCCAGCGTCGCCGCCGGGCACCGCGGAGGAGATCGCCCAGCTGGTGAGGGACAAGATGGCAGCGCGTGTTGTGGGAGCCGGACTATTATTTATTTATTTATTTTTTAATAATCAAAAATAAAACTTTATTTAAACAAAATAAACAAACAAATTACCTGCCAGCAGCCCCTCGCGGACGACTGCTGGCTACCCAAAATAAAACATAAATACCTGCCAGCAGCCCCTCGCGGACGAATGCTGGCTGGCTTACCAAATAAAATATAAAACACAAACAAAAGCAGGCCTGTTCCTCTCTCGATCATCCACTCCGTCGCTCCCCCTTTATGGCTCCGCTCCTTCGTGAGAGATGCAAGACCGGTGTGCCTCGCAGGTGCTGCTCATTAGCAATCGCACCACCGGCCTCGCGACTTTCTCTCACGTCCCTCGGCCGTCCTGCTCACCACACACGTATTTTAAATTAGTGTAAAAGGGGGAGATCAACTATAATGATGCTTATTAATATTCTTGAATTCTTCTAAAAAAAATGACTGTAATCAGCAGTAAAAATTGTTTAACCCTAAAACCATATTCTGGACAAATGTGGGCAAAATAGTTTTGATTTATTTTTAAAAAATACTTCCCTTGATCTGAGCGGTGCAAGACATGGCTACTTTTTCTAAGTTTGCCTCCTGAACACACACATTTTTTTGACTCAATTCTACAATGTTAAGTGGGTGAAAAAAACTCCTTAATCTTGTATTTGGGTCAAAAATAATAATGGGCACCCATAGAAATGAAAGGGAAAAACTGTAATTTAGAGCATTCTAAAATAAGACACCAGGTGACAGCAAAGTCACTTCATCTTTAGGTTTTAGCTCTAAGAATGATATTTTAATGTAGTTAACATTTGTATCTTGTCACTCTCATGTGACCTACAGTGTCAATTGCATCACTTTTCTCATCCTCTACCGTGGCCTCATGGTATAGTAAAGTGTCCATTTAATGTGCACTTCTGAATCTCTAGTGGGTCATCTGGATATTTTTCGCCTACTGTTTAATGAAAACAATAAATTAGGATATTAACATGTACCGTTTTTCAAAGTATTAAAATTGGCATTTTTGAATGCAAGGTTTGAATTGTTGGTTCATATGCTTTTAATTGGGGTCAGAGCTGAATGACCTTTGCGTCAGTCTATTAATATCAATTGAGTAATTTCAGAGCTTTTTAGGACATAGTGGTTCATTCTTAAAAAAAAATCTCTTTTTTTTTTTGTTCCAGGAAAGAATGAATTATCAGTTTTGGCTGAACTATTCTGTTTAATGATGTTGCTAAAATAATTACAGGGTTACCAAATATCTTCTATAATATTTTCAAGAAATGATGGTGTGGGCAGTTCCAGCACAATCCCGCTGATAGCTCATTAAGGGCAGGAATGATGGTGGCACCTCACATATCAGATCTTTATCACTGTTCAATTAGTGGCCTGCTCTCACTTCAGACATTTTAGCACCAGTAGATTAGCGCACTCCATTAACAGTCCAGATGTTCACTGCCTCCTAGGCATCATACAAACCCACGTTAATTGCTTCATGATAAGTCCTATGAATTCACATCTGTAAATCTCCATAAGCTTATGCTATTGACATGCATATATATATAGATGAATAAATCTTCGTGTCCAACGGTTTTCCCTGTAGGTTGAGCGACTAGTTGTTTGTTGTGAAGCCATTAGATTGGCCCAAATGCCTCATAAATAACAGGCTGTGTACAGCTGGTGTATGTGAATCATCTACTTAAATAAGTGTTTTAATGTGGGTGCTAAAATAAATTGTAGACGTGCAAACTGGCAATTTTGACCTATAGCCATCAGAAATGCTCTTCCGAGAGAGGTTTTATTGGTGAAATCTTCTGCAGTTGAATAAATGAGAAGCTGCTGGGTAATTTCAGTGGACTTTTAATGTGAGCCTCATGAACCTCAACTAATGCGTTAGAAAGTGGGATTTGTTTTTATCCACATGCATAATGTTTTTTTTTTTTTATATATATATATATTAGTTCAAATGAAATAGCACACAGCTGAAAGACAAAGTCCACTCATTCAACTCACAGATTTGTGGTTGGTTAGAGAGAAAACTAATTTGCATTGAAGTAGCAGGAAAATAAAATATTGTTTGGCACTTAATTTGCAGTGAGAATAATAATAATAATAATATGCAAATTTATTTTCAAGCATGACCACCTAGTGAGCACAAATAAATCGACTCGCTGAGTTCATCAGAGAGTCTATTAGGCTTTGTGGAGAAATTTGTCCCATTTTGACTGATAACAAAATTAGCACTATCATTATATGTAAGAGAGGTTGGTACCCTTTCGGATGGCAAGCAGGGGGGCAATTGCATTTTGGTGCCACACAGTGATGAGGAGGGTCCATGGTAACACAATTAACACGATGGCAAGAATATCTCTTCTCTTCGGCATCTCCAGGGTTGGTTCTATGCCTGGTCATTACCTAAGACATGGAAATAAAGCGAGAGAGAGAGAGAGAGTAAATCTCATAAGTGTCAAGGAATTAATGTACTATTTGATCAAAATGACTATCATTCACTTTTTATTAGATTTCAGCACCATGTGGTCAAGTAAAACGTCAATCTACAATACTGTCTCAGATCCCTGTAAAAAAAAAAATTCTCAAAATATAACTTTACTGAACATTCAAGGCAAGGCATAAGCATCAGAGATAAGTTGTTCAAAGCCTTAACATTAAAACAAATTGTAGCTGAAAAGATTGTGTATGATACCAGTATTATAATTTATACACATGAAAGGAATATTACATTTTTGCTGATGACTTGCAGTTTTATGTATCAGTAGAGCCAAATGACAGTATTTAATGCATGCACTACCCTGGTTTGACAAATACAGATGAACTACCAAGTGGCACAAACACTTACACAATTAGAGTACAATATCGACGAGGAGAAACCACATTGCACCTAGCTGATCTGAACTGGATTGATTTTAAGCTTCTTTTACTGTGTTTCAGAGCACTGAATGATTTAATACCTTCATACATTTCTGACTGTTTTTTTTTTTTTTTTAAATAACCAAATGAATAACCATAAAGCAGATATCAGGAAACCCTGCTGTTAGCAGTTATGTCTGGAAAATTTGTGTATTTGAACATTTTATAGCAATATAATACTTAGCACAGACATATCAAAACACAATGGCGGCAGACAATTTCTTGTTTGAAGAAGATAATTAAATGAATAAACATTTTTTTAAGTAAGTTGAATTTAGTAAGTAACGGAACATACTTTTTGTATATATAACGTTACTGTATTTTATAGGGTATATTCAACGTAAACATTTGAGTGATAGCAACACGTTTTAGATTTATGTCTGATGATAACTCAGCGTCTTTGAGTTTATGAATCATTTTCAGGTTCATTAGCTTCTTTCATTCGCAAGCTCACATTACCTCTTTAATGTTGACAAATATCCTGCAAAGGACTCTTACTGTACGAATTACACAGTACATTGCGTAAATTAAATATTTTGAATTCAAAACGACAAAAAAGTTGAGTAATTTACTTGATAAATGTTTTAGGACAAACGTTTAGCTAGAATACCTAAGTAGTTTAACTTAACCGTTATAACTGAAGCAAAGCATCGAACAAGAATTCCCGCTCTTATTTGTTTAAATTTTAAAGCCCGCCTTCTCTGACTTGATTGGCCAATGGCCCTCTCAATCATTTTGACCATATCCTCTGCTCAACTGCCGCTCACCTCTCCGTCAACCACAAAGGACTAAATAGAAAATATCCAATTAGACAGTCAACAATCAGCTGTCATCGTTTCATCGACTGCATGAGTCAAAAAACTAACAAGTTTTGATTGATTGACGGTTGTCATCAAGGTAAGATGATTACTTTACGTACAAAGTAACGTTACACTAAGCAAACATGCGTCCTTTGATTGATGGGCAAACAAATTTTAATTGTTTATTTCAAAGTATGCACACAGTAAGCAACGCAAAACTTGCGTCGTCACGTTTTGAACATGACTTAAGCATATTTTTGATTCAAAACACCAACATTTTATTTTAAAAAAGTTGAATAAATTGCTGTGTGGGCATTAAACATTTCTGTTTCTCAAATATTAAATGTTTAGCTACATCTTACCAGGCTACCTTCACATACTGTCATTTTCTTTTTTTGACTAAAAACCGTATTTACAACGTTAAAGGTGTGAAACTTGAAGTGTCAGAGCAATTTACTGTAGGAATCTCGAATACTGTCTTTATGAACGTGCAACAAGAGTCAAGCCTGTTTACACGAGACCGTTTTTAACTTAAAGGAGTAGTTCACTTTTAAAAAAACCTTTGCTGATAATTTACTCAACCCCGTGTCATCCAAGATGTCCATGTCTTTCTTTCTTCAGTCGAAAAGAAATTAAGGTTTTGATGAAAACATTCCAGGATTTTTCTCCATATAATGGACTTCAATGGGAACCAAACGATTCAAGGTCCAGAAGACAGTTTCAGTGCAAACTGTTCAAAGGGTTTTAAACAATTTCAGACGATGAATAAGGGTCTTATCAAGCGAAACGATCGCTCATTTAAAAAAAACAAAAAAAACAAAGTTTAAGTTTTATAAGCTCAAATGCTCGCCTTGCTCTGTTCTGTGTGACTCTCCTGTTCGAACTCGTTCATGAATATGAACGAATCTTTTTCTGAGTAAATTCGTTCATTTCGTTCCTCTGTTGGGGTTGGGGTTAGGGTGTGATGCGCGTTCGTGACTCCTATTCGAACTCGTTCATCAAAATGAGTCAAAATTAGTCAACTTGTTCATTACGTAAGTTTGTTGAATGAACCAAAGCTTATAAACCAAAGCTTTGAGCTTATAAAACTTAAACTTTGTTATTTTTTTTTTTAAATGAGCGATCGTTTCGCTTGATAAGACCCTTATTCATCGTCTGGAATCATTTAAAACACAATAAACAGTTTGCAGTTTGCACTGAAAGTGTCTATTGGACCTTGAACCGTTTGGTTCCCATTGAAGTCCATTATATGGAGAAAAATCCTGGAATGTTTTCATCAAAAACCTTAATTTCTTTTCGACTGACGAAAGAATGACATGGATATCTTGGATGATATGGGGGTGAGTAAATTATCAGCAAAAGTTTTTTTTAAAAGTGAACTACTCTTTTAAAACTTTTAATGTGTTTTGACCATTTGTTACACGACAATGGCATGTTGGGTGCCTGAAAACACAAACTTTTGAAAACGGGCTTCAAAGTGCATGTTTTTTTAAAATAAATCTCAAAAACGGGAATCTTTGAAGACGATGACGTCTGGCACATGCACATACTTTTTCGACGTGTTCAGTCTATAGAGTTTCATTGCTAATGGCCTGGCAGCAGAATACAGCGTTTTAGTTCTTGCGGATCCGTGTGAATGGGGATCGTTTTGAAAATAGTATCGTCTAATAGTATTGTCGTGTAAACGTACCCTTAGACATCCACCTAACAACAGCTTTGGTTGTCATCCTTAAATTGAAACCATATAAGCACAGTCACTTCATAGTCTATTTGAGTTTCATGTAATCTGTTCCTGTACTACTACTAGAAATTACAATCAAATCAATAAAATGAATATATTATTTTTATTAACTTCTCACCCTTAGTTAGAAACGGCGGATGGCCACGAGCGTGAGGTGCAGCTGTGACGGCCGCATGCTGGAGGTCATCCACCACGCTGTTGGCTCCCAGAGCATCCCATGCTGCATTCCCAAGTTCCTGAAACATACAAACAGACATCTTTGATTCACAAGCTACAGATTCAGAGAAGACAACCACAAGGTATGGTTGATGAAATCATTATTTTGTTGTTCTTATTCCAAGTGGTGAATGTGTCTTTGTCCCAAATCACAATATTAATACCTAGTAAAGCCACCCAGAGCTAATAAATGAATCTTTTTGCATTTGGAGGGGCATTTGTTTGCTCTCACTCTGCGTTAATCTCAGTGGTAAAATTTGCAATTACAGGAACAGATGAATTAGCTGTCAGGTGCCCTTTGTGCCAATCCTCTTCCTAGGAGAATAATGATTCTGTTATGAAACTATTATCACTGAAACCCATCCAGACACGCACATTAAAGCTTGGTATGATGATGCCGTGCCTTGAACCAAGGCTGTCTGTGTGTGTAGGCTGTAGCACAAATGCTGGTTGACTCCAGTAGCGACAGTGTATTTTTAGCTTCTCTGGAGGCAGAAACATTGAAGAGGAGAGAGAGAGTTGATTTTTTTTTACTGTGCTACTGTGTTTTTTTGTTTTCATGATATTAAGCAGAAATATGTCTTGTTGAAAAAAAAAAATATTTCAGTTTATGCATTGCAGTAACTTTTGTAAACAATAATTTTTTTACGTATTTGTTAAAATATGACGCGTTTCGAATAATGACACGTTTGTTAAAAATTTGTTTTTGTGAAAAAAATCAAGCACCTCTGGCTGTTTAAACACACTTGACAGTCCTTGACAGTAATTTGACACAAAATATTGATCTAAAAAGGAGTTTATTAATATAAAAAAGATCATTTTACTGGAGTGAACAGCTGCGTCCATAGCAACACAATCTAGCAGTTAAAACACATAAAAATGGTAAAATATGTGATCAACAAACAAGGCTAACGTTATATGAAGTAAAAATTAACAAAGTGAATCACCAGTAAAAGGGAACAGCTTTAAATCCCCCCTCTGCAAATCAGTTGAGCCGATATGTTTAATGTCAAACATTAGGCTGTATCAAAAGGTAACTTCGCGTCCGCTGCCAAGATAGATCTATAGATATAAACAAACTGCTTCAGTGTGTCGCATATACGACGTCATCGTCTTGCTGCTCCCTCCCCGTTCTGTGATTGGTCCCCTATTTCAGGGGAAAATTTGGTTCATTGTATCCAGGCTGCCTAGCAGCGTGAATAATAATAATAGTTTAAAAAAAATATTATTTGGGGCTATACAGAATGATTTATTGTGGAAAGTGCCAAAAAAAAAAAAAAAACACGGTGAGAATGCTAAATAACGTGGTTTGAATCACAAACATCAATTCTTGTCTGATAGGGTGGCCTTGTTTGATTGATTTGATTGATTTTTAGTTCTGGATCCAACACGATAAATCAGTAATTGAAAGGATAGCATGCTAAAGTAAAATACTTCTTTCCAGCACATAATAGACAATAAGCAAACAAACCAAACTAAAAAAGACATCATATAAAAAACAAAAACGCCTTCACCTTGTTCCATAAACATTTTTCGTCCTGTGTTTTAAAAATCCCTCGTGTTGATAGGAGTTTTGTAGCCTTGTGAAGGTTCTGCGACAACCACAGTGACCCAGCAGTAAACCGAACGCCTGCATGTCGATAACTACCATCCCGCTGTGATGAGAACCTGGATCTGGACTCTCAGAGTCACTCACCTCAGTCACCCTAGCACTTAGTGTGTGAGCAGTGTCCGTCACGTCAGGGATTTTTAATCTCAGTAATGAAAGATGGAGTTGATAAAGCATCTTTTGGTGAATGCTGGTGTTTCTGAATGAGCTAATTGGAATGCACTCCCAGAGCTGAGAGCACAGAATACAGCAGAACGTATTAAAGCCCCGTCCGGCCCTGCTTAAATATTCACTCATTTCCTGACCGCTGCCCCCTGCTCGTACGTGTCCCAGTAATGGCTTAGAAGGCTGCAAAGAAAGGTGGCCTGACGGGTCATTATTGATATCCACAAATCCCATTTACCTGATGATCTCAGCAAAGAAGAAGAGGGAAAAGTGCAAGCTTGACAACAGCAGTAACTGTCCTCCTAATGAACATCTGTCTGTCTATCGCTCTATCTGTCTGTCATTCTTTTGTTCTATTTGTCATTCTTTCGTTCTATCTGTCTATTGTTCTATTTGTCACACTATTGTTCTATCTGTCTGTCTTCTTTCTTTCTGTTTGTCATTCTTTCGTTCTATCTGTCTATCATTCTATCTGTCTGTCACACTATCATTCTGTCTGTGTGTCATTCTATCGTTCTATCTGTCTGTCATTCTTACATTCTATTTGTCATTTTTTCGTTCTATCTGTCTGTCATACTATCGTTCTATTTGTCATTCTTTCGTTCTATCTGTCTGTCATACTATAGTTCTATCTGTCTGTCATTCTTTCGTTCTATCTGTCTGTCATACTATAGTTCTATCTGTCTGTCATTCTTTCGTTCTATCTGTCTGTCACACTCGTTCTATTTGTCATTTTTTTGTTCTATCTGTCTATCATTCTATCTGTCTGTCACACTATCGTTCTATCTGTCTGTCACACTATAGTTCTATCTGTCTGTCACATTATCCTTCTATCTGTCTGTCATTCTTTTGTTCTATCTGTCTGTCATTCTTTCGTTCTATCTGTCTGTCATTCTATCGTTCTGTCTGTCTGTCACACTATCCTTCTATCTGTCTGTCATTCTTTTGTTCTATCTGTCTGTCATTATTACATTCTATTTGTCATTTTTTCGTTCTATCTGTCTATCATTCTATCTGTCTGTCACACTATCGTTCTATCTGTCTGTCATTATTACATTCTATTTGTCATTTTTTCGTTCTATCTGTCTGTCACACTATCGTTCTATCTGTCTGTCATTCTTTCATTCTATCTGTCTGTCACACTATCCTTCTATCTGTCTGTCATTCTTTTGTTCTATCTGTCTGTCATTATTACATTCTATTTGTCATTTTTTCGTTCTATCTGTCTATCATTCTATCTGTCTGTCACACTATCGTTCTATCTGTCTGTCATTATTACATTCTATTTGTCATTTTTTCGTTCTATCTGTCTGTCACACTATCGTTCTATCTGTCTGTCATTCTTTCATTCTATCTGTCTGTCACACTATCCTTCTATCTGTCTGTCATTCTTTTGTTCTATCTGTCTGTCATTATTACATTCTATTTGTCATTTTTTCGTTCTATCTGTCTATCATTCTATCTGTCTGTCACACTATCGTTCTATCTGTCTGTCATTATTACATTCTATTTGTCATTCTTGCATTCTATCTGTCTGTCACACTATCGTTCTCTCTGTCTGTCATTCTTTCGTTCTCTCTGTCTGTCACACTATCATTCTATCTGTCTGTCATTCTGTCTGTATCAATTTATCTGTCTGTCTTTCTATTATTCTCTCTGTCTTCCATTCTATCTGTATCCATCATTGTATATATCCGTCAGACTATCGATCTGTTGTTCTATCGTTCTATCTGTTTGTTTGTCTACCTGTCATTCTATTGTTCTATTATCATTCATTCTGTCATTCTATCATTCTATCGGCCTTTCGTTTAATCTGTATGTTTGTTTATATGTCATTCTATCGGTATGTTCTATCATTTTATCTGTCTTTCTGTCATTCTATCGTTTTATCTGTCTGTGGTTTTATCATTCTGGCTGCCTGTCTATTTATTCAGATCTGTCTAATCAGACATTGTCATTTGAGAGGGTTGAGTGTGTCTGTGTCTACAAATGGCTGAAGTTCTGAACTTTTAATCATTAGTCTTAGCTCCGTCATGGCTCATAGTCAGGGCTATGTACACAGATTTACATCTCTGCATTTGTATGCATTGGCTGCATGCTGTGCTCCGCTCAGTGTTGTTAAATAACCCAATCAGCCAGAAGGAGATTGAGGGAATGCTATTCCCACTTTGATTTAGAGGGGAGTATTTTTCCAGTAAGGGTAAGTGAAGTAGGTCTAAGCCATTTGCACAGAGATGGATGTGATTGATGGTGAGAGTCCTGTCTTCAGCGTACTAGCTCAGCACTGACGAGAGATTCAAAGGCTAGCCTCAGGCTTGACCATGTCACATTGAGAACCTGCACCAAGACCTGTCCTCCTTCCACTATTCCAATTTCTTTCAGTTTGCAGATTGTAATCTGAAGGGCCAGCCGCAAAATCCAGGCTGAGGCCAGAGATAGAAGCGACTGGAATCGGTGCCCGGGCCAATGTGGATTAGTTACGATGGCTCTTGTGTTGATCTGAGATTTTTAGAAAGTCTCTGAGCAACATTAACCAATCTTATGTGTATTAGCATTTTTAATACAAACATTCTAGGGTTCGATACAGTCAACGATTAAGTTCAATCAACACCAAGACATTTAAAAAAAAAAAAAATAAATACATTTAAAAAATTTCCCTTGCAAATCAAGGTTACAAATGAGGCACATGTTGCACAATGTAAGTAAATCTGGCCAATTTTAAAACATTATATTGTTATACTAATAAGCTTTTTAGGTCGGAACGCATTTAAACACATTTTAGGTTTATATCCAATCATTTAAATCGTTTTATATCCAAGACATTTAAAAAAAATTTAAAAAAATGAAATTGAAAAAATTTCCCTTGCAAATCAAGGTTACAATGAGGCACATGTTGCACAATGTAAGTAAATCTGGCCAATTTTAAAATATTATATTGTTATACTAATAAGCTTTTTAGGTAGGAACACATTTAAACACATTTTATTTTAGGTTTACAGCATTATGTTATCAGGGCAACAAAGTTGTAAAATTGGATTTAACTTCAAACAGAAAAGGTTAGTAAGTTATTCTTCCACACTATAATCATATTAACATGCATAGTATATATATTCTGTGACTATATTATTGAAATGTTTACCAATTCACTTCCATTGTAAATTATGCAACAATTATTTCTGTGGTAATCACCATATGCCACTAGTGCTGTCAACTAAGCTTAGCTTGTGCTTAATAGCTTAAATATGCCCAAATACGATTATTGTTTGATTTATTGCCCTATGGCTGTTTTTTTTATTTTTTATTTTGTCTTGCTAATTATACTTCTTTAAAGTAAATCTAGCTTTTCACATGAGACTTTTGTCCAAAATACAGATCAAGCTCTAACACACACCTTGTCATATGTTCAAAAATGTTGTTGAATTGCAGAAATCTTTGCTCCGTTTTGAATAATGGTGTTGTTGTAAACTTAAAAGTTTATTGACCTTAAAGGAGTAGTTCACTTTAAAAAAACTTTTGCTGATAACTTACTCACCCCCATCATGTCATCCAAGATATCCATGTCTTTCTTTCTTCAGTCGAAAAGAAATTAAGGTTTTTGATGAAAACATTCCAGGATTTTTCTCCATATAATGGACTTCAATGGGAACCAAACGGTTCAAGGTCCAAAGGAGAGTTTCAATGCAGCTTCAAAGGGCTTTAAACGACACCAGACGATGAATAAGGGTCTTAAGGGTTTTATAATTATGATCTTATGATGAATAAGGGTCTTTCGACTGAAGAAAGAAAGGGATGTCATGGGGGTGAGTAAATTATCAGTAAAAGTTTTTTTTTTTAAAGTGAACTACTTCTTTAAAGCATGAGAGAGAAAACAACTCCATTTACCTTTGTTCAAGTGAAAGAAACACAGTATGTACAGTAATATCCCATTACAAATCATTTTCATTCTAATAGACACTGGTCCTGATGCTGTAAATACACACAATATCAATACGCACTGTATCTTAACCTTTGAAGAAGGTGGGCTGCCTGTCTGTATGACCATGTTAGTATGCTAATGACCAAAGTATTTCATTCATCACAAAGTCAAAGGTCATTAAATCGCAATCCCGTGTATTTCCCCCTATTAAAAGACTTTCAGCTGAACGGGGCTGATGTTAATAGCCTTCCAGCACTGATTTTCAGTTCACTGATCACAGCATTTTTAGTTGCTAGCTCAAAAGTTAATCAGACTGGGAGAAGGCAAAGTGTGGAGGCCGTCTAATGAGGTGTGTTGAGGAATTGTCACTCTTGGGACTCAGTCACAGCTTCCAATAATATACATGGAAATGCTGGAAAAATAAATGCAGAATTATGAATTTGATCTATGCTAATTAAACCACAGGGAAATCACCTGAGGTAGAAAAGATGGAGACTAATTGGTGTGGATTTTAATACGGAGTAGGCGGATTGGTGAATGATCTAAAACTAGGCCAGGTGTAACATTTTTTTCCTTTTAATGCAGTTCATTAATAAACTGAAGAAAAAGTTCTCTCAGAAATGAAATCTTCTTGGGAAAGACTTGTAACTCGATTTATATGTGTTTTTATGCATCGTATGCATGTAGTGTACATTTGTTTAATTTTTTTCTTAACAAAAAAAATACAAAAATCCCTCGAGCCATACAGATTTTTAACGACATGGCGTGAATTCATTTTCCTGTTTGGGTGAACTATTCCTTTTACTCTCCTATCCCTTTCTGAAGCAACTTATTTTCAAATACCTCCTAGTATAAATTCATAGATAAACCTGCATGGACACCATGTACTTGCTCTAGATAAGGAAAGTTAGTCTATATTTGTAAGGGTGAAAGTCATTTGAGAACTGTACACTTTTTTTCTAGAAGAGCATCATGAATCTCGTATGATCCAAGATAATAAGTTACATGACCTTTGAAAGTTTGACAGGAGGTTCACACTCTCTGAAGGTCAATTGCATGTTTAATAAAAGGCACAATACGTGTTGTGTTACTCATTACTTATTCTGTTTATTCTTTATTCTGCTACATTGCTGCTATTATTTAATATTGCTTCAATGCTTCATAATTTGTGATTCTATTTTCAGGATACTTTGATGAATAGAAAGGTTAAAAAGAATGTCGTGAATTGAACGTAGAAATATTTTGTACAGCATTTAAATCTTTTGTAACATTAAAATGGCTTCACTGACTCTTTTGCTCAATTAAATGCTTCCTTGCTGAATAAAAAAAAATAATTTCTTTAAAAACAGATAACGTTTATCATCATCACCAATCCAGACATTTTTAACCCAGCAAATTATTAAATAAACAAACTGAATTTACCACAATAAGGAGAGGTAAGAACACATTTTCTGACTTCTCCTCATTTGTCATTATTAAGCACAGGAATTGCGAGACATTTCCGCATGCACTAATTAAAATAATTTACACTGCAACACAAAGTGCCCAATGCAATTTTCTATGCAAACATCAATACTACTCTGTTGCTCTCTTAATTGCATAATTACTCAGACTGATGATGTGAGTGATTTTGTCCTTTAGCTTGCTGTCGCATGCTCTGAACCGTAGGTGTGCCACTGCAAGCCACAGGAAAACAGTGATTTACATTGATACCTCCCTTAAGGATCACGGTAATTATACGGCCATTAGCACCATCTCTGTTGAACTCACTAAAACGTGAACAACTACACTAACCACAAGACACACATGTGCAACTAAATATTCTTATGAATGGAGATGTTCTCTGAATACATGGACTATGTTGCTATTCCTTTCTGTGTTGTCCAGGGATGCTGGAAAACACAACTGCATAAATTATCTGAAGAGATCGTTTACTTCTGGATTGCTTATGGCTTCAGAATGGCCCTGAAGCATCCAACCAAAGCGTCATAAAAACCCTCCTTTGTACTCTTGGACATTATTTTGCATTGCTGCAAATATACTATAGATATGAAGAACAAAAGCGGTCTCTGATGGAGGCATGCCAGCATCACTCCCACCAGGGACTGCAGATCCATTTGACTAGAACTTGATGCATTCATTTCCACATCATTACATGCCATAAAAAGATGGAAGTAAATATGGAAGTAAAACTGTCCCTGTTATTTACGATATGATTTCTTTGAAATGTCAGCTGGAAAGCACTGTTATAAACAGAAAATACAGTTAACGAAATATTACACGGGCCAGATCGCCGTTCTTGGATGAATGATTGATTTAATTCGTTCATAAAAACAGTGACTTGTTTTGTTCCTGAAAGAATCTGTGTTTTTGAACAAATCAATTGAGTGAATAATTCAGTGACTCATTCATTAAGATAGTGGGCGTTTGTCAATATACGTCCTTGTCTGTATTTGTGGACTTGTGATACGTCCTCAAGTATTGTCCCAATTTAAAGTTCACATCCAGCCAAGTACAGTTCAAATCCTTGGATGCGTTCTTGATCCGTCCCTTTTTTTGAGAGTGCATCGAGAGGTGACTTGAGACAGCCAGGTAGGGCTGTAGTACTCGAGACCGGTCTCGGACTTATCTCGGACTCGCTGGTATTCGGACTCGGACTTGTCTCGGTCTCGGCCACTGGTCTTGCCAAATATAGCTTTTGGTCTCGACCGAGTCCAACATTTTTGAATGTGTGTTCATTTATTAGGCAAGCCTATCAGGGTAACGTTAATTTAGAAAATGCCAAAATTAACCGACCAAGTGCTCACTACAATGGAGTGCCTCGCGCGCTCTCTGGGATGACTTTGCACACATTCATAGAAAATCCGCCTCAAGAACAGCTGGCCAGTAACAAACGCTATTTTTCATGTGCTATATTCTTTAACACTCAAAACTGTGTCAATTTCGGTTTTTGTGAGTAGGCCGTACTCTTAACATAGTCGGATTTGTCTTTAATAAGCATAAACCGCACAGGATCTGTGCACTGGCTCTTAAAGTGACAGCAACCATATGTGTCGGTCATTAATTTTTGTTTAAAAGTTAAAGGAATCAGGATTGATAGCCTATGTGTTTAATTTATTTAGGACTAAAATACTATTATTTTCCATTTGATTATTTTATTCAGTTTCTGTCTATGAACACTAGTGTTAGACCTATTCAAAAATGTTTCTCTTTATTTGTCTTTATTTGTATCTTTATTGTATTGTATTTATTTGTGCAACTTTTTTCAATTTAATTGAACAATTAAAATCAAGCCTTGTGTTGTGTAAATTCTTAACATTACCCCATTGTAAAAATGCAATGTATGCAAACATTTAGGCAAGATAAATTTAATAATTTTGTTTGGCAAAAACGAAACTCAGGCCCTGAATACTTTTTTTTTCTCCCTGTCCTGGACTCGGTCTTGACTTGGACTCGAACCTTTTTGGACTCGGTCTTGTCTTGGACTTGAACCTCTTTGGACTCGTTCTTGACTTGGACTCGACTAGTCCTGGTCTTGGACTCGACAAAGGTGGTCTTGACTACAGCCCTACAGCCAGGTATCCCAGAATGCATCTCGCACTAACCAGCAAGCGTCAATAGCAGAAGGGAAAACATACGTAATTTAAAAATACTACTGTTTTTGTGTCACGAAATGTAGTTTTTAGAGTTTGTCAGGTGAGAATGTATTTGTTTAAAGCTCAAACCAGTGGTTTATTTATAAAGATTTTGTAATTTATCTGAATTTAAATCTGAATGTGCTTTGATATTTTTAAATTGCCTGATGTATCCTCAGGCTGTAGCAAATAAAAAAATGGCTTAATACACGATGTGCTGAACGCTCTCAAGTTATACAGTGTGGCTCTAGCGTAGAGGTTATGTCCTTGAACAAGGAAATGCAATACAGGCGACATTCCTTTTGACCTGATAGGATTTCTCTTCTCTCCTAACCTTTTTCTGGCATTTTACAGACAGCAATACACTGAGTGCTTACTCCAAAGTCACATTTTAATGTACTCAGCGCCGGTAGATTAATATGAAGGAAAGAACTGCTGACACACTGGGAAGTTTGGTATCAGCAACAGCAGAAAGTGTGGTGTCAATGCTTCAGTGCACGAGGAGTGATTGTGCAGAGAAACCTGACATCTCACTGGCTTCTTAACCCACTGTAGCAGCACTACCAGTGTCATCATGGCACTGAACAAGATAAGAGACAGGATACATCGCTGGAGTGGGATCAAAATAGGTACAAAGAAGAGGTGTAAAAAATAAATGGACATAGGTTTGTTGTGACAAAAACTAGTGCTGCACGATTAATCATATTGCAATCATAACCGCGATGTCAAACCTATGCGATTATATAACGCAAAATGCCGCGATTTTATATGAAATAAACAAATTAGGGCTATTAACACAGCATCTCTTCTTTTTTGTCATTCTTTGACTAGTGTTACGTGATCCCGCTCTTACTCGTTTTCTAAATTCCTTTTTCCATTTTAGTGGAGTGGCTAAGTGATATAATCGTTCAGTTTATGATACAAGCATGAAAATTGGCATGAGCAGTCTCTATGGGTCACTTGACAAGAAAATTGTCTGAGCCACTTCAAATTTCAAGATGGCCGACACCTTAGTGGAGCAGATAAGTGATATAGTGGTTTATTTGGTGATACAAGCATGAAAATTGGCATGAACAGTCTCTGATGGTCACTAGACAATAAGCCACCCACAGCTACTTGAGATTTCAAGATGACATCTTAGTGGAGCAGTTAAGTGATATAGTGGTTTATTTGGTGATTTCGTCTTATGGACGAAACGAGTTTTGCTTGTGGGATAATGAGTAACGTCTCACCAACGGCTGCTCTTAAAGGGCCAGCATCGAATAATGCGTTCTGTCAGTAAAGTTAATCAAAGAACAAAGGGAACAGAGAAAATTACTCGCTGCTCTTGACTAAAGAACTAGCTTTAATAAGGATTAGTCATATAATTTATAATTCATGCAGCGCAGACTAACTTTATCCAATTTCCTACCTGTTAAGACAGGAAGGGCACAGGTAGATATGGCATTTATTAAGGGTTTATGTGAAGATTTTTTGAAGTTCACTTAATTTAAAAGCTGTTAAATTTTTTTAAGCCTTTTTTTTTAAAGTTGTTAGCTTTCAATTGTAATGTTGGTTTGGTTGATGGTTTATTGATCATTATAGGTTTTATCAATCAATTAGTTGTTGTTGCTAGTTTGAGTTGAGAAATACACATTTTATACACAGAATGATCACTAATCTGTGTGTGCGAAGTAAGTTGACTCATGAAGCCATTTGTTTATTATATCGCTATCGCAATTGCAATATTGACCTCAATAATCGCAATGTGACATTTTTCCAACAAAAACATTGTGATGGTACAATTCAACAACATAAATCATTAAAGATACATTTAGAAGCGTATTCAGTTGGCATCATTTTGCTAACAATGTTGATTTTTCCCTGATTAATCATGGTTGATTGATATTTTAACAATCCTGAAAGCAATTCTTATTAGAAGATCGATCTTATACTCTTTGCCTATATTTTCAATGGCATCGATAGAGTGTATTTGGGTCCTATTTTTTATAAAGTGTCAAGTTAAAAGCTTCCCTGTATGTTTCCTGTGACATTTTTCTTCACTCCCTCCTGCTGAATCTTCAGCGCCACAGCAAAAGAAATCATACCTTGTTTGAGGTGTGATTGTCTGTACTGAATGCAATAAGTACTGGCTGGGTAATGGTAATAAACGTCTTTTGTCCTGTCCTCAGAAATGTCCTGTTTAATGTGTTCATGTTTATTCTTAAGGAGACAGTGGTAGAAGTCTGCTCTGCTGAGCAAAGCCAGTGATGACGTATATGTTCGGGCTGAGATGAGATGGATGCTTGCATGACCACATTGACCAGACAGTGTAAATCTGCCTTGAGGTTCTTGTAGAACTAAACGGCTTAAGTCTAGCAAAACACACTCATAATGACAAACAATGGACCACGCATCAGAGAATCAATCTAGCATGCCATTCAAATGGCTGTAGTAGTTCTTATACCACTGATCTACACAAAGGCAAAGAGGTTAATACTTCTCTCACTTGTAATGCTGTCGTTTAAGACTGTTTGATTTGAGAAATACACAATAAAATACATGAAACTGATCTGAATTCATTTCTAAGAGCCGAGGGAGAGATTGAATAGGAAGGATTGATTGCTCTTGCGCTGTGTGAGATTAAAACTCATCCCTGATTTAGCAGTGTTTCATTTTTCGAAGTTCCAATAAGATTTCCTTAAGCTCACGTGTGAATTAACATGTTACAGCTTCCGACTTTTTGAAGAAATACAGGGATACAACAATACAGAGACTAGTTAACATTTAGTTACTTAAAAGAATAATTTGCCACATTGAATGATATGAAGGCATTTTCATTTAATGGGTGAACTATCCCTTTAACAGAAGTTAAGGGCTATACTGGAAGTCCACATAAGTTTGCATAAACTTAAAAAAATTGAGGTAATCAGTTGCACACAATTTTTCAAGTTACAAAATTCAAGCAGAATTGGCACATTTTTCTTTCGTACTCGTACATTTTTGTTGGTCCTAACTTGAAATATTTGAGTATGCTAATTCCTACTTTTCGCTTTATGAGATTAATTATCATGTAATCACAATTTAAATATTTTTTTAGTTTCAGTAGCCTAAATGTTTACTTGCGAATTGTTGCGCACTGTAAAAAATATATATATTTTCAAGATTTGTTATCACAACATTTTTTTCTTTTGTCAAATCAACTTAAATAATTTATTTAGTTCAGTTAACTTATTATTTTGAGTTTCTGATAATTGACTCAATCTCCATTGTATTAACTCACTTTTTCCAGTTCAATCAACTTTTTAAGGCAACCAAGTTACTTAATTTAAGTTAAACCAACAATATTTTTTGATAGCAAATTAAAAGAATCAAGTTCATAAAACTCAAAACAATGAAACAATTCAGACTACTTAAAATGTGTCAGTTTTGTGGTCTCAAAAGAAAAAGAAATGTCTAAATACTCATAAAAGTTGATTTGATTAAACTAATTGGTTTAAATTAAGTTTACCCTACTCAAACCAATTAATTATTTGGAGCATTAGGGTTTGCAGTAAATCTTGCAGATTGTGGACGTTATATAACTTGCATATCAACAACAACATATGTTTTTATTTGTTTCTATGCTGTTCTAAAACAGAAGTACCATATCACTTAGGGAGGGCCACTATTGTGTACCGCCTCAGGGCTTCCAACTGCTAAAAAGTTGGGCATCCATCTTGCAAATCCCCACAGAGGATTGTGGAAATCTGGAATTATATTTTTCAGTAGCGAAGGTTCTCCTCCTCCCTCTGGTCCTCCCTGGAGCCCATCACACTGTTACAGAAGTTCTCCGCCAGTGCTGTTTTTCCATAGCTTTTTGGAAAGCCTCCAATTCCCTTATTAAAGAAAATGCTAATTAGCATTCCTTGTTGAGTTCTTTAGGACTCGATAAGTGTCTCCTCCAAAAATTTTGAGGTAAAATTGGGCAAAAGAATAAAAATTTTATGAAAACCTAATAGTGAACCACTGCATTCAATAGTGCTATTTGTTCCCGTGTAGTTATTTATTAATAACAGAGCAGTGTTCTTAAGTGCTACCCATTTTAGTATGTACTAGGCAATGTCTTTTATAGTCCTCACCTCCCCTCTTCCCGTTTATTTTTGCCATCTTACTTCACACACATTCACTGTGCATTAATTTCTATGCATACAAGATGCTTTGCATAGTTTAGCAGCTGCGTGTAAACAGGCTAGGAGCATGTAAACGCCATATGTTAGTACTTGCGGTAAATACTACACACTAGAAACGCTCTGCAGTGATGGGATTACTCTAAAGAGCAGAAAAATAGACACGGGAAAAAAAAGAAAAAGATTAAGTGTGGATTTACTACACACTCTATGGCTCATTTTCTTGCATTACTCGCAGCCATGTAAACGCTAAAATCATGTCACATACACAAGCCACAATGCCATGGGTTTGTCTCAGTCTCTGTGTTGGACATTCATGGCTTTAATCGCGAGTTTGCACATCCGTCGCACTCCCACACAGCTGTAAGTAGACTCTTTGGAGTATCGCAGCAGCTATAATTGAACACATGCAAGATACGAGGATTTTCTGATGATATCGGATCAGTCTCAGGAGCAAAGGTTACTTGCTTTTTCAAATGTGGATGTTTCCTATTGATTTCTTAATGAGCAGATAAAGCACAGCCTATTAATAGGGTTGTTTTGTGGGTGTATGCCACCCCCCGTGTTGTGTGGTTGAGAGTGGAAAGCACATCTTTATTCTCTATAAAACGTTGAGGATCCACAGAAAGGGTTAAGAAATGAATTACTGTTCTATATTGAGAGAGCCTTTTATTATCTATAAAACGTTGAGGCTCCAATGAAAGGGTTAAGAAATGAATTACTGTTCCATATTGAGAGAGAATTTTAACATGCAAGGCCACTGAGGCGCAAGGATGTCAAATCAAACGCTTCATTGTGTCTACAATACAGAAGCCTTCTGGAAAACAAGCTAGTTTCTTCTCTTAACACACTGCTCTGAGCATTGAAATGGATGGGCTTAAGTGTCTTCCCCTAGAAATATAAATTAATTATCCATGTGTCAGGGGTTGCCAGGCTTCTTAGGCATGCTCACACACCTGCCTAACAGTGATAAAACTGTGGGCTGATAACACGGGCCGGACTCATGGACAGATCAAATACTTTAAATAAACACTTCTCCTGTCTGGTTCGTATTTACGTCAGGAGAGTTTTTTGTTTAGAGAGCTCATATATAATGAGAGGCATTTTGATCCCTGTGTCTATCTGTCTACCTGTCTGTCTAAATTATCATTTGTGAATAATAGTGTCAGTTTCTAATAGATTTGTAAAAACTCATTTTTAAATACTAACAAGAAGGATAATTGCTTGTCTTTAACACAAAATAAAACTATAAAGTTGGTTTGAAATGTAATTTCTGTTAATTTGTATCTGCAAGTTTGTATCTATGGTAGTGCTGGGCGGTATAACGGTTCATAGGGATGCACCGTTATGAAAATTTTGGCCGATGCCGATAATTCTTTATATTTGAAAGCCGATAACCGATATATCGGCCGATAAACTTAAATCCAAATTTTTATCTAATTTTGAGAGCCTGATTACGAAAACAAAAGTCTCACAATTAAATCCATGTCCCAAGCGCACAATTATAATGATGTAATAGTGTTGTATAGCCGATATGACAGATTTGCGTTGCACATGTTGTCCCGAACCAGATTTTCATTTTTTGATATTTCAAGAAATTCAAAAACATAAACAGTTCTCAACAAGTGTCTCGGCTGAAGGGAATAATACATTATTTATCGGCTTTAATATATCAGCCAAATTTTCTTACCAGGCCGATAACATTAAAAATGAACATATATCGGCCGATGCCGATATATTGTGCATCCCTACCGGTTCATACCGAAAACCATTGTATATTTTTGTTATATTATTTTTTTTAATATACCGCCATACCGATGTATTTCATTTGCGGCGCCGCACGACTGGTTCAGACGGACACTTTACAATGTTGCACTTCTAAGCAGCGACTGCGAGGCCGAGGGTATAAAGCAGTGCTCTGGTGTTACGTGACGGGGAAGATAGATACTGCAGAACTATTGGATTATTTTCCTGCCAAATGTTGAGAGCGCACTATTGTAGCGCGGAAGTACATTAATATAATGCGTGAGCGCGAATCTCTAGATACACACTTTCTCTGGGCTCACTCAGAGAATCCTGCACAAAAAAAAACGTTTTCAGTGCAATCGCGAATCTCTCCTCTTCCCCACAGGATGGCCGCGGGTCATTAAAAAGTATTCAAAAGTCATAAATCAATTTTCCTAAAAATAAAGCCTTAAAGTATTAAATTGTCTTAAATATGTTAGTCATGTCACCGCAAAGATGCAGGCAAAGGCAATCGTTCTGCCAGCCAGGTCGAATATTTTCTACAATGCGTTACATTGTAATATTTTGCATTAAGCCTTTATTAATATACTTTATTATTTTTATTATTCTATATTTCTTTTCACTCCACTGTACTCCACCACAGGCGACCGCACGTACGGAATTGACAATTGGTTATTGTTATTTCACCATATTTTTGAACAGTGTGTTTACTTTGAAATATTACTGTATATTGTCAGTTTTAATTTATGTTTCCATCCTAAGTTTGGTCTTAAATTTAATTTAGAAGTGGTATTAAAAAGTCTTAAAAAGTCTTAAATTTAAATTGTTTATACCTGTAGCTAGCCACCCTGTCCCCAGATAACAATTTTAGGTTATAAGAACGTTTTCATAACATTCCCATTGAGTTAGGAAAACATTTTTTTGAATATTCTAGGACAGTCCACTTTTTTTAGACGTTGTATTAACGTTATTTCTAGGTTATAAGAATGTTATTCAAAACGTTATAAGAACGTTCAGTTCTCCTGTTATATAAACAGTGTATAAACGTTCTTGCTTGGCTATAAGAACCTGATTCAAACGTCATTGTAACGTGCAATTCTCCCGTTACATAAACATTGTATTTTACAGTTATTTCCTGGTTATAAAAATGTTAGTAGAATCTTAAGAAATAACAATTTTATTAAATGCTTTGAACACCTGATTATGCATGAAAAAAAAGACTTATAATTTTTTTTGATTTTTTTGTGATGTTTTGGTCAAAGCACCCAGCACTAATCTATGACAGATATCTTATTTTATACCCACTACATGCCTACTGTTTATTGCTTTAATGCTTGGGTCTGTTATGTGCTTGCAAACATGTTAAAGTGTGATCACGTCTTTAAGATATGGTCATGTGGTCCAGAGTGCAAAGTAAGGGGGGGGGGGGGGGGGGGCACAACAGCTGCTAGACCTCCGGTGTTAATTAACTCTCAGAACTGCTGATCAGCCCGGGTCTCTCGAGCCGCTCTCTCTCTGCGGGGTCAGGATGTGCCACTGAAACACTGCTGTGCTGGAAAGGACAGTCTTTCTATTCAATTGATCACATCCACAGCCTCCTGCTGTTTTCAGACCGTGTTTGTGCACCTTTGTATGTTGGAGTGTGTTTGTGACGGCCATTGTGCTGCTTTATCTAAAGCTGCTGAGACACTCATTTAGCAGTGTTCAGAGTCTGAGTAGACGCTCACTAGCCGATTGAAGATACATGATTGATCCGGGACTTGCTGATTGGCCATCTGTCCTTTTAGTAAATGAGACTGTAAAGCTCTGTGATTTACTTTGAGTTCAGGTTTGGGGCTTTTTAAGTGTTTACCTACCATATATGTCTGGGCAGGTTCACGAGAAAGGCATAATTTTTACCTCCGAAACATTGATGTTGAGACATTTCCACCCATTTCCATTTTGGAGCCTTGCCGGTAACACTTTACTTGAAGGGGTGTGCATAATATTGACATGACACCTTCATAATCGTGACACATGTCATGAATATGAAGGAGATTTTGTGGAGGTAACTGTCGTTAAGTGTCATTCGCTTAATTATGAAATTTTTAATGCAAATATGACATTGTTTGAGATGTCTTTGTTAAACCACCAATACATCATAACCTGTCAGTGTCTTTGTCATGACAACTTGACATTACTAAGACAACACAACCATGACATAGCAGATTAATGATCAAACTTAAGAAACCACTTAGCTTTATTGGTTAACGTTACATTAAACTGTCAGGTGGTTGCATTTGAGCGACTGACACTTGATGAAATTCACTTTCATGAAACCTCCTTCATATTCATGATTATGAAGGTGTAATGTCTGTTTTTGCACACCCATTCAAGCAAAGAGTTGCCGAATTGCCTTTGCAATCTTTGGATGTTATTGTGGTTTGAATTACGCCAGGCAATTGTGACTTTAAGAGTGAATTTCTTTCTTTCTCTAAGCTCATAATGAAACATTTTTTGGGGGTGGAAATGATCTTCCATTCAAAACATCATCACGTTTGTTAGGCTATTTTGTCTTTATATTATAATAATTGCTTCCCACTATTAAAGATATTTTTGACTACCTTTTGCTCAGAAAACAAATGAATAATTAAATAACGAGTAGATGACGTTTTAAGTAAATGTTTAATTAACATTTTAAAGTTTATTCCAGGGGAGGTGTGTTGAATGCGGCATCCGACTGGCGTTTGAAATGGCAAAGAAAGCGAAAATTGAGGGTTTTTTTTCCCAATTATTATTTGAAATAATGAGCATCAATTAATTTCACACTATGGGTGTCATTCATGAAACACGAGCAGAACGAATTTGTGTGTAAATCGTGTGTAAAGTGGTTCTGGCGTAAATTTTCGGATTCATTAAAATGTTCGTATTTTCCAAATGTTAGTTGGTACGCAAGAAATCTACACCTGCTCCCAGCCACGCGTAAATAGTGCGTTTAACATCCGAACGTTTTGCTCATTAATAAGGCTGCATTTTAATTCACCTCAATCGGGTACATATTTAAACAGCATTTTGAAAAAATATTTTATATAGTAATTGCATACGGTTTTTCTTTTTACTTTTATTAGGAGAGCCATAGCAGATCTGGAGATCGATGGCGGTCCTTCTCCAGTTTGAATACGATTTTTCCGAATTGAACTAATTAGTTTTTTGCGGTCAAGCTTAATGTTGAACCATTTTCTTCTCACTTCTGGGACTGTTCGATTAACAAATCAAATCACGCTCATATTTACTCGTATATTTACGAATGTTTCATGAATGAGACCCAATATGTCAAAAAAACATCCATATTTATATTTTTTAAATCTTCTAACAGCATGTCTCTTTTAAAGCTGGACCTATATTTTTAGTGTGTTTCTTTGTCGAGTCAAATGTGTGTGCGCTTTGTGCTGGTTTCATCAAACACGTGTAGCCCACATCAACATACAGAAAAAATCCATCCATGTATCACATCCTCAGCCTCTCCGGCTCTCCCTGTTCCTCATCTCAGATTGCATTAAGTCATTCCAGCTTCCAAATCATCCGCGGCTTTCATCTTACATGTTTTATTCCGCCCCTAGACCCAGACAGACACTCTCCGGTAATAACAGGCCTACGATATTTTACACCAGCAGGAAGATTGCTGAAATCAGATGATGTGTGGTCGAGCTTCTAAACCAATTCTCACACCCGCAGTAAAACTCAAAATGTTCATAGAGCTCGCAACCCTACACAGCAAAAAAATGTCAGGAGATTTGTCACCATGGGTGTTAAAATTATCACTTTCCGGGTGAACATACAGGTCCATCTTTGCTAGTGTTAAAACAACACTGACGATAGTGTTTATTTTTTAAACACTGTGTTAGTGTTTCATTTAATCACTCAAGGTGTTAGAAATTATTACTCTTAAATATACACATTTAACACTTTATGGTGTTAATCACACAACTCCAGTGTATTTTTTTATGTTGATTTAATGTTTATAATGTATACTTATTTTAAAATGGTAATGCAGATGAAGTTTAAAAAAATTTAACTTTTAAACCCGAAGATATTTTTCCAAAAACCAAGTTACTTTGAATTTATTTTAACATTTATTAAAAATTTTCAAACATACAATTGAATAAGACAACTCTCCAATGCAATACCATCTTATTATTTAAAAGAATAATTTCACTTTGAAATAAACACATCACTCTTTATTACTCTTAAAAAACTTTATTTCAAAACAATCCAAAAAGTCTGGGATCATAGTAGAAATCTGTTCACTGTAAAGTTAAAAATAAAGGCAAAATGTAAACAGTTGTTTCAAACAAACTATTTTTTTTATTAACGAACAAGCACGTTTACATTATAGGTTAATTTTTTTAATAAACGATGAATGCACAATATATGGATTTCTGTCATCAGAATTATATGATGTGATCAAATGGTGTTTAATATTTAAGTCCTGAACATATCAGTGAATGTGAGTCCTGTGTCAGTGAAGTTAATTCAGTACCTTTGACTTTGCAACAGTACAGCAGTGCTTGAGTCAAAAACATTCAGCAGATGAAAAACAGTAGCAGGATATGAGTGGATCAGCTGTATCCAGTCGCTAACAGTAAAGTTCAGTGCAGTTGTTTCACAGAGCAGAAAAGGCTGTGCAGATCCAACTTTAGTGAAAAATCGTGTAGTACTGGGTACCTAGAACACAAAACCAGATCATTTACACATTTGTGTTTCATAAATACAGCAAGTTTAGGGTGAAAAAAAGTTCAATCATCGACTCACACAAAAAAACATTTTTGTTTGATTAAGACTTGAATTTACTGATTTCCAAGTAAATCGAAGATTTAATTAATAAAAAATTATTCACCCTCATGTTGTTCCAAACCAGTAAGAGTTTTGCTCATCTTCGAAACACTTAAAGGGTTAGTTCACCCAAAAATGAAAATTCTGACTAATTATTCACCCTCATGTTGTTCCAACCCCGTAAGAATTTCCTTCATCTTCAGGACACAAATTAAGATATTTTTGATTAAATCTGAGCTATCTCACTCCTCCATAGCCTTCTAAGGGATTGAAACTTGGCGGCCAAGAAAAAAGTTATTAAAGACATTGTAAAAATAGACAGAGTGACTACAGTGGCTCAACCTTAAGTTTATCAAGTGACAAAAATACTTTTTGTATGCAAAAAAAACCCAAACTAAAAATATTAAAATTAACTATTCATTTTCTTCTGCGTGGGCCTGAGCAAGTTAACAGTGTAACAGTGCAGCGCTTCTGTGTTGTACGTCACACACACACACACACACACAACCAGCGTCGGCCAATAGTGAGCCTGTGTGTGACGTACAACACTGAAGCACTGTTACACTACGAGAACCATCTCAAGGCCCACAGAGAAGCATGCATAATTAAATAAAGTCGTAATTTCTGTTTGTTTTTGGCACACAAAGTATTCTCGTTGCTTGATAAACTTATGATTGCGCTTCTGTAATCACTTGGACTATTTTAACAATATCTTTAATAACTTTCTGGGCTGGCAAGTTTTGATCCCTTAGAAGCCTATGGAGGAGTGAGATAGCTCAGATTTAATCAAAAATATCTTAATTTGTGTTCAGAAGATGAACGAAAGTCTTACAGGGCTGGAACAACATGAAGGTGAGTAAATACTGACAGAATTTACATTTTTTTGGGTGAACAGTCCCTTTAATGAAGATATTTTTAATGAAATATAAGAGATTTCTGTCCATTCATCTAAAGCCTATTCAACCACTACTTCCAAAGCCACGGAAAGGTATAAAGGAAATCAAAAGTAATCCATGTGACTCTAGTGGTGTAACATAAATTTCACAATTTTAACTCAACTTTATTTACAAAATATTCCTCTTCAATGCACATACATGCACATCAACAACATGCACGAGTTGTAATGTTCTCATGAACGCATGTTGGAAATAAATATTTAATAAATTGGTAAATGTGTTTTTGCTGCAAACACAGCACTTGCATAGTTTAATAAACATTTATGTTAAACCACTGGAGTCGCATGGAGTACTTTAATGATGTACTTTTGTCTGGGGCTTGAAAGTGGTAGTTGCGTAGATTGTCAATGGAGGGGCACGAAGCTCTCAGATTTCATTAAAAATATCTTCGTTTGTGTTGTGAACATCGAAAAACGCTCACATGTTTGGAACGACATGAGGGTGAGTAATTAATGACAGAATTTCCATTTGTGGGTGAACTAACACTTTAAGAATAAATTAAGACACGCACCTTAAGAAATCTCACTAAATAGTCAGCCGCCGGATTCTGGAAGGATCGGTGTTCTCTTCTTGTGGCTTTGTAATGTTGGGGGCAGGTGATGGGCAGAGATTTCTACTTGTCAAATTAAGAAAACCATTGATTAGAAATCTTATTTTAAGTTTATATATATACACACACACACACACACACACACACACACTTTTGTTAAGTAATTTGACTAGACAAATTCAAAATATGTGTTATGAAACAAAGAAAATCTAGTAATACCAAGCCATGATTATTTTTGTTTGTGCCCATGATTCTCTCATATGTTAACTTATCTGTTATCTTTCCATCACCAGGTTCTAGTCTGTACAGTCTTTAAACACCAAGCCTGGTACCCTTAGCCACTTGGTGCATCATAGAATTGCTCCTAGCAAAAACAAATTGCAAAAATCAATAAATTTAAACATTAAAGCATCTCCAAATATCAACCAAAAGTTAATCTGATGAATACATTTGCATCAATATTTAATTTGAAATAATTGCTTACCCATTCTAAGAAGATTGGTCCTCCAAATAAGGAAATAAAGTGAAAATTTCACGTGCATTGTTGGTCCGCAGTTTGTGGAGTTGGTTTAGCTGGCAGACGAGAGTAAAAGATAGTTTGAGGATAAATACTTTATGATATTTGCACATCACACATATTGTCATAAAACAATATCATATTATAAAACACGTAGCACAGTAAATGAGTAAAAAACACTTAAAGTTACCTACTCGGTGTTTTCACTGTTAAAAGCAAACTCCGTGTCTGCATTCTGCACTGCTTTTTGAAATGCGTCACGAGTCAAAGATGCAGGACCTGACGGTTTAGGCGCGCACATTACATAAATATCGTTACAAAACAATATAATGCCATGAAATTCATGAGGTAAATTATGTTAAAAACACTTACTGTAGGTGTTTTCCCTGTTAACGTTAAGCCTCCTCCTCGTCAGCTCCGTATTTAGGCTAGTCAAAGATGATGTCGCCTTTGAAAAGAATTTCGACCGTTTAATCGCGCTGGGCATTTAAATATCGCCATGAATCAATATACTATAAAATACATTGCCAATGTAAATTAGAAAACACTTACTTTCGTTGTTTCCCGGTTAAAAAGCAAACCCATCCTGGTCTGCCCCGAATCGCGCGTCATAGAAAATGTCCCTCTGAGAGCGGTTTGCTTGTCCACAGAACATACATATTGTTATAAAACAATATGATGTTATAAAATGAATCTATAAATGCGATAAAACACGTAATAAATGCGTGTTTCCTCCTCGTATGCCTTGCGACTCGAGTCAAAGAAAATGGCGTCTGTGAGTAAAGTTTCAGCTCGTTTCGTTCCGCCCAGCAAGTAAATGTCCCGGATGTGACTAGTAACACTATTATTGGTGTTGTCAAAGCATTCTCAGGTGCTACTTAGATTTAACTCCACATATTTTCACCAGCCAGAGTGTGGTTTACACTAGCTAGTGTTAATCCCTTGAGATTCAACACCAGAAAATTAACACTTTACTCTAAGAGACTTTAACACCAGGATTTCAACACTGAAGATTTTGCTGTGTAGCAAACGCTGAAACTACACGCAATGTTGTCGTACATCCGTTTCAATTATTTATCGCTGTAGGTTGACAACCCGCGCAGCCGCTCACACAAACACTAACCGAATCCCTAACATGCCCGAGTCCCGCTCAAGGCATTTTGTGGCCAAAACAGTAGCATGACATTTCTGGCAGTGCCCCAGTTCCTTTAATTTAGTCTCGAGCCCATTTCAGATATAAGAACTCAAGGCGAGAAAGATCTGTTTTCGGTCATTTCATTCTGTTATGCCGATAATTAAAGTAACGGCCAATAATGTTTGATGAAGCATTTCATTTGCTCTAATAAAGTCTTCCCTGCATTTTCTTTTCCACCAAGTAAGCACAAAAGCCCATAATGACTGTAATTGCGCAGGCAGAGCCGAGGCTTGGAGCAGCTGAGGATACTCACAAGTAATAGTGTGCCCTTTCTCCCGCGGCCAAAGTGGACACTTCAGTAATCCCGAGACTCAATAATCCTCGCAGACCGGGGGGGTCGAGAGCGCGGAAACGGAGGATGAGGATGTGTTTCTGGGATTGTCAGGGCTTCTGAGAGGCAGCGGCTGGCATCCAGACCACGTGGGTAGTCACGTCCTCAGCAGCGCCTGTGGAGACAAGAGGGGTCATCTGTGAGGGAGAGAATGGCTCATTCTCATTCTCGGACAAAGACTGGCATTGAGAGTCAGGGGAAGAGGGGAGGGCAGGGTTTGAGTAGGCGTCATTTATTACTGGAGATTATTTATGGTGGGAAATATGGATAAATATAAATGTGGACTGTGGGTTGTGTGTTCACACTGCGCCCGAACCGATTTGGAATTCAAATCTGAATCTGATTGCAGGTGATGTTCAGGTTGTGTTATCAATATCGGGATGTACTCACGGAGGCTATATTTCATACATGAACATTACACATGTAGGCCTATGTGTATATATAACAATTATTGAATGATTTTGGTTAAGATTTTGCTCTATTTCTTAACCCTAAAACCGTATTCTGGACAAATGTGGGGAAAATAGTTTTGATTTATTTTTTTAAAATACTTCCCTTGATCTGAGCGGTGCAAGACTTGGGTAATTTTCCTAAGTTTGCCTCCTGAACACACACAATTTTTTTTTACAATGTTAAGGGGGTGAAAAAAAACTCCTTAATCTTGTATTTGGGTCAAAAATGGGCACCCATAGAAATGAATGGGGAAAATTCTAAAATAAGCCAAAATAAGACACCAGGTGACAGCAAAGGCACTTCATCTTTAGGTTTTAGCTCTAAGAACTTATTGGAATAATATTTTAATATAGTTAAAAAATAATAATAATAATAATAATAAAACTACATAGTAATTAATTTACATTATATGGAAAATATGGTACTTTTTGAAGTAAATAAATTCAGAAATACCCTCAAAATAAAAGAAAACACCATAACTGGATAGACAAAACTTTATCGAAGACAGTTATATAACATTTATAATAAATAAAAATTAGGATCACACCTGAGTCCTCTGTGCCCACATTTGTCCACAATTACAGGATTAAGGGCTAGGGCTACTATGAACATCTTTCATTTGCAGTCCACTGCAAACCTTTTTTTTTTTTTTTATTTATTCATTTTTTACTTCAGGCGCACATAAAATAAAGTAAAAGTTGTTGTGGCCAGAAGTTTTCTTCAACCTTCAGAAAGAGTCCCCCCCCCCCCCCCCACACACACACACACTTTAATCGCTTTGACACACACCTGCATTATGAATAGAGTTTCCTCTAAAACCAGCTTCAAGGGAATCTAGTTTTGATTTTGATTTTCCCACCTGCTGTTGCCTGTACTCTTTGTTGGAGGTCGAATCTCTGCTAAAGTCTGAGATCTTATTTGATGCTGTCCATTTATATCCATTATTGATGAAGGCGAGAATGAATCCTGTGTCGGTTAAGAAAGTTATGCATCTGGCCTTGAGCTGTCTATTGATTCAGCGTAATAGGCAAAATCACACGTCTATCCACTGACCAAAAGATACATTCTAATAATGGATCTTAAAACAAATTGGGTTTAGATGATTTAGCTGACAATTCAAGTCCCTTTTTTATTGATTTCAAAAACCCAATAAAAATTTGATGTTGTTTTTTTTTTTTTTACTTTTAGTCCATGTCTTAAAGCATGGAGGACATCTATATGGTAGTAAACTCTAAAATGTAGCTAGAATAGACCATAGTAAGTACCAAAAGTGCAAATTGGTTCTGTTCTAGAGCTTAGTGAGCTGCCTTCGTATAACATCTTCTTTAGGCCAAATTCTTACTGTTCTCAATCTTTTTGACTCCAAAGCCCCCCGTAGTGCAGCAACATTTTAAGTGATCATGAACTGGCTTTTAAAATTTTATTATATTGTTGTCTGAGGTCAACTTATGACGTTCGCTTGGTTTTTCCATTCAAAAACATTAAAATGAATAAGTAACAGTCTATTTTCTACCCTAGTTTTGAGCCTAAACATTTTCAGTTCTGAAATTTACAGGATATTTTTATAATATGATGACCTCTTAGATGTCAAAAGCTCAAGGAAAGTTTGATTTCTCAGTTCATCACCTCAATTTTAATAATGTAAAGAAAAATATAATTTCAGGATTTTGAAATTTTAAATTGCCTCTTCAGGCATCCCACTTTTTTTTGTTTTTAAACGAATTAACATGGCTTTCTACTTGTTTAAAAAAAATTCGAAAACTATCAAGTCTCTTTTTGACTAAACCGCTCAATCCATGTGGATTAGTTTTACAATTTTTTTACTTTCACAAAGTTTCACTTGTGTTACTGTCAATGGAGGGACCGAAATTTCTGAGATTTCATCAAAAAGATCTTCATTTGTGTTCTGAAGTTGAATTGATTACAGATTTTTAATTTTTGGGTGAACTAACCCTTTAATGAAAACGCGCACAAGACCACAAGTACACATGAAGTGTGCCGTTCAGATTCGGAACAGGGCCATAGGCTTCCTATTGAGCATCCCAGAATGCATTTGAGATAAGCTCAAGAAAAAATAAGATGGCAAATTAACAAATTATAAATGAAGAGTTCAGATGCAAAAGCCTCTAAATGCCATTTGAAATTTTCTTCTTTAATGATGATTTTTATCAAACTTGTATATTTAAGTTCAGTAATTTCACTTAAATAACAATTAATAGGTAATTATAATTGCCATTTAAGTGAAATCACTGAACTTAAATATACAAGTTTGATAAAAATCATCCTTAAAGAAGAAAATTTCAAATGGCATTTAGAGGCTTTTGCATTTGAACTCTTCAAATATCAATAGACAGAAATATCTATATTAAAGAGTTTCAGTGTTAAAACATGTTTTACACAATTTATCTTATTTTTATGCTTATTTAGACTATTAATAAGCATCCTGAATGTAATGTGAATGTACGTATAAATGAGAAGTTTATTTAGCAGCTCATCCCAGAGGACTATTAAACCAGTGTCCCGAGAATCACTTCATGCGCTGACAGTGAGAGATGTACAACTGGATGTGACCTGTGACAGATGAGGGGATTAGTATTGATCAAGTGTGCAAGCCCACAGACACGGGGGATGAATCAACAGTCCATTGCTTTCTGTTGCAGTGTATTCATACTCCACTCTGCAGTCGACGCCACTTACCACATCAACCGCCATAAATCCAGTGGGAAAGGGGCTTGACATGGTGTTTGGCAGCAAGAAATGTCAACTTTAATATCTCAATGAAGCTCTGTGGCTCTTGGACCACTGCACACATCTGCATGTACAGGTCTCATACTATACAGTCAGTGTGTCTCCATGGAAACTATAGCTATGGCTAGTATGGAGGGAATTCCTGAAGTCTAAAGATACTTAAGGGGAAAAAAATTCAAATCTTTTGTTCAAGACTCTAGATGTAATTTTAAATAAATATTTGAAATGTTGCAGTTACATATTGCACATCCAATCTGTCAACAAGTTCCATAACATTGGGTCAATTAACTGCCGATGGTTCCTTCAAACATTTCTGTCGACACAGACGTTGCGAATGCTGTCAAAATTGCATGTTGCGCATGTTTAACAATGTAGGCGGAAAATGCAAGAACGCAGTGCAGACAATAGAGCGTCTGCTGAATGTTTGATGCGCACGGTAAACCGATGCTGTCGATAATGGCTGGGTCCAGTTTTGCGAGAAGACATCTGTCATTTGCTGGAAAATTGGTGGGTTTTGTAAAGAAAGAATACATCCCCTGTCTTAGTCTCATGTTATGATTAATTCAGGCAAACCCACACGGAGTAAATGCTTCTTTATTCTGTAGTCAGTAGCCCACATCAATAATTCACTTCTTGGCAAGTTCTGAACTTCTCTCTATAAAGTTTGAGAAGTGACTATAGGAAAAAAAAAAACTAAAAATGTGAAACTTGTGGCATAAAACCTCACACTGATACTTAAGGGTATGTAACTCAGTGTTTTTAAATATCATTTTGTATCATTTTTAAATGTTTAAATATAATTCAATATATATATACTAAATGTTAACAATATAAACTTTTTATTATTTATTTATGTTTTACAAATGCATTAAATTGATCAAAAGTAACACTAAAGATATTTTATAATGATACAAAAGATTTCAATTTCAATGCTGTTCTTTCATCAACTTCCTAATAATCAAATAATCCTGACTTTTTTAAAATCAAGGATTACACAACAATATATATTTTTGGATGATAATAATATATACTTTTAAATCAAATCATCATATTAGAATGATCTCTGAAGGATCATGTGACACTGAACTGTAAAAACGAATACGCTTTATCTAATCATTAAAATTGTGGCAACAGATTACAAGCAATATTATTAATTACATTGAACAAATTAGAATTTAGTAATAATTAATCAAATTATTCCTTAAAAGTTAACCATTTAAAATGAGTAAAAATATCTGAATAACAGACAGACGTCAGAGATTAATTGAACTCTTTATTTTATATTGCCAACATTGAAGACACCTGATGTTAACGAGCCGAATCACTGAAGGAGAAACCTAAAACAAACACAGATCACCATAATGGCGACCTAAATGTAAGTTTTACTCATTTTAAATGGTTTACTTTAATTGAATTAATTTGAATAATTATTACTCAATTCTAATTTGTTAAATTGAATTAATAATATTGCTTGTAATCTGTTGCCCCATTTTTTTTTTGATTAGATAAAGCGCATTTATTTTTACAGTGAAGACAAATTTAGCTTTGACCTCAGGAATAAATTACATTTTAAAATATATTAAAATAGAAAACAGTTATTGTAATGGTATTTCACAATATTGATTTATTTACTGTATTTTTGATCAAGTAAATGCAACCTTTCATATGTTGTATTATATGATATTTGGACAAAAAGCTAGTGGTGATGCTGTAAAGGATCTGTGTGTACGCTGTCATTTATACAAGCAATAATGATGAGGACAATAATTTCAAAGATAGTCTTATTTGCTGAATTTCTTTCATAAGTATTTCTGAGCAAGTTGTAGAATCTGAACAATAACTGTGATACTCATCATTTAAAATGTTTTTCGGATGTCTTTGTTAGTTTAGTTTGTGTTGAATTAATTCGTTTAGCGTGGACTCGGTTGTTGAATAGCATAGAACTGTTTTAAGTGAGTTTCCAGTGTCCAGCAAGAACGAGAATCGATGCGTCCTCTAATGCTTTATGGTATTTTCTCTTTTTCACAAAGCTATAAAACAGTGGAATGAAGTGGACAAATCCAAACGTGCTCTCAGGCACCCATGTTGCTCACAAAAGTAGCCTATTTTGTTTTGAGATTTATATTTGATTGCTCAGAGGCCGAGGAGCCTTCACCTTATGAACAGTATCGAATTGAAATGTGATAGACGTGTGATTGAAAACTTATTGTTGTAAGCCTGAGCAAGAATCCTTCGATAGCTTTACCACCAGATTCAAGAGGTCCCACTGATAATACAAATGCTACAAATGTCTCTGTCACAGCAGCGTCTTGTGTTCTTTCCCCCGCACATGACCTAACCCACAGCTAGGGGGCGTGTTTAGGGTTAAATATGACTTACTCTGAAGGAATCCCCTTTGAAAAGTCCTGGGGGGGAAAGAGAGGTCTGCTAAAGCCTGCCGGCTGCAAGCATGCTGATAACAGCTCTATCTGGATATAACCAGGATCCTTGGTCAGGTTATGAGTAATCTAAACCGCACTCACTCATCTGACACGAGGGTTTCTCATAGAACGGGTGCATTCGCCCTGCCTAAACACATGAGCCGATAGCCAGGTGATAAAGGCGGATGAAAAAAGCAGGTTATCACCCGAACCTTCTCAAGGACATTTAGAAGGACAATCTGATCTAAGCTTGTATTTGGAAATTACTGCAAAGCCTCATGACTGGAGGTGACCTTTTATAGTGAAGATTAAGTTTTATTAATACAAACAACAGCAAAAAACGCAAGCGGGCAATAAAAATGATAAATAATGATCTCCTTTATTTCTTCAAAATGCCATTTCATTTAATAGAGCCATTAAATTAATATGCATGGTTTGTGTGTGTATTTATCTTATCTGGAAATCTAAGTTTAGTATCATTGATCTACTATTATATTTTTTGTTAATGTTGTGAATTAGATTTTTATATTAGCTGTTTTCATTTAAACTTGAAAGTTTTTATTAGCCTATATCGTTTTTGTTTAGTTGATTTTTAGTTGACCTTATTTTAGATATTTAGTACTTACTAAATAATTGAAAATTAGAAATGTTGCCTTAATGTTTAATTTAATTTATATTTTATTTTAGGTTTATTCCAAGTGTTTAGATTTTGTATGGTTTTAGTTAACGAAGCATATGAACGCTGTCTAGAAGAAACAATTGAAACAATTTCAGGTGTGATTTTTCTTTCCTATACATTCTGTCTTGCCGTTTTCTATTTTTGGAAGGATAATAGTGTCAAGCTTTTTTTAGGCACTATTTTAAGTATCATCCTTCTTCACAGTCAACTGCTGCACTTCCTCATACAGAAACGCTCATCAAAGAGAGATATCGCCTCAGTCAGCGCACCAGACATGAAGAGTCCAGACCTCTTCTGCGCATTCAGCTCTAGTCTCTTTAATAGCAGCAAGAATTCAATTAATCCCAGGAAAAGGGGAGCATGGTTCATTTTCTGCCCTGGCTGAAGTCGTTTGCAGCATCTCTGTTTACCCCGTCTCTCTCCTTGTGTTCTGCCCCGGGCTCTGCGCTGCCTGAATAGTGAAAAATACAGCATAAACCAGCATCCATTACTAATTGGTCCAGGCTTTTAGAGCACCCCATGATGCAAAACCAATCCAAAACTGGATTTCCCAAAACAGTGCTGGTACCCTGCTTGGATTCACTTTTTAATGAGGGACCCCATACACTATAAAAATATATTTCTTATGTTTTAAAAATATATGTGGCATATATTCCAAATACATTGAAATATATTTGCATTGTTGTTCTCTTATATGAAATATATTCTCAAATATAACAAAAATAGATGACGTTAAGTGTGCAATATATTTATATTTATAACGTAATATAAATATGTAACAAAATATATGGTCATAAAATGTTTAGCTTGGGTCAAAAATGTATTTTGATCATACTGTAGTAATTCCTCTACCTTTTCCCCTATACACAACAGTAGGCACCATATTTCACTCCTGTATTATAACACACAGATAACTTACATTTAAATGACTGCAATGTAAAATGACAGATAGTTGCTTTCACTATTACGCCATATTAGGTTGATGTACCTAACACACATGCAGTTATTAGATTTATTGTTGTTTTATTGACATCGTTCCTGAAGTCATTTAAATATTGAAAATATGCACAATATTTATGATGCAAGTATAACAGTGACACTCCAACAGTGAAGTACACTTAAACAATAGATATAACTCACACGCACACGCACTATTAAATAACTGTATTCGATTCTGAAAATATATTTCAAATTAAACCATTTGCAAAAGTTAAAACATATGAATATTTGCATATATACAAATATTTGCATATGTACTAAAAATATATTCTGAACATATATTTCAATTATATTTCTTTTATGTATGGGACAACTGAGAAGAGCCTAGTAGAAAATAATGTAAAAAATACAGTTAATGCACAAAACATATATGCTAATGCATTAAACAGAATTAGGTTTGCTGCATCCCTCAGTTATGAAGTACTTATACTTTAAACTTTTAAAATAGTCTGGATTTGCACGTACAAACAAACTCAGAGCAGGAAAAATAGAAAATAAGGCGGTTATTCCACCTACTCATAAACACCTACACTCACCTCTCTCCCGCTGAACACGCTCGAGATATTCCACAAATGGAATGAAAGTTGTCTCTTGTGTACTAACTTGACACCCTTTAATGTTATGTAGCTGAATATTGTCAAGTATATAGTACCAGGTTAATGTATTTAAGTGTTATGTTTAACACACATAAATATTTATGTAAATGCACCTGCACAGATTGTTGTACATGCATATTTATACACATGTTGTATGTGTGTGTATTATTTTTTTGTATAGTAGCTTTATGATGAATCATAATATAATATAATATAATAATAATATAAAATAATGTCATGCATTTTACTGAATTCATTTGGAAGGGCAATATCATTTATATTTTTTATAGGCCTACTGTAAATTGCACTTTATATTTAGCTGAACTTTAGCAAAATAATTTGATTAGAATTTCCCTAATTCTGTTTTGTTTAAAAAAAAATATATATATATATATTCTTTTTTTTTTAAATATATATATATATATATATATATATATATATATATATATATATATATATATATAATTTTTTTCCACAAAAAAATATTTGGTGTTGGTCCATAGTGTATAAAATTAAGCACAAAATGAGTAAAATAATGCGCAATCCCACGCCAAAATTAAAGCCCCGCAACACCAACAATATTCATCCAGAGCAAATGTAATGAGTGAGTGAGAGGAGGCGGGTTTGTGTGTCACTTGCTTTTGGAGAGATGAGAGAACGAGAAAGGGCAGCTGATATTTTGTATTTATTCTGTGGGAATGAAGCATCTCAGATATTTTTATATATATTTATGACAACACTACATTGCGCTTTTGCACAATTATTTCAGATGCCTTATTAAAAGACTACAATTATATTATAAAAATTCAATCAGCCAAACTGCTGAAATCCACCCGCATTTGAAGGGTTGGCGGGTCTGCTTTATTGAAGTTCCCTTCAAAAAAACATTTTTTTATTTGTTCGATTTATTTGTTTCTGTTGTTTATAGGGGAAAAGGTAGAGGAATTACTACAGTATGATCAAAATACATTTTTGACCCAAGCTAAACATTTTATGACCATATATTTTGTTACATATTTATATTACGTTATAAATATAAATATATTGCACACTTAACATCATCTATTTTTGTTATATTTGAGAATATATTTCATATAAGAGAACAACAATGCAAATATATTTCAATGTATTTGGAATATATGCCACATATATTTTTTCACAAAAATAGGTGCATGCCTTCAGTATACTGTCAAATCAGTAGAGAGAATCTGAAGAGCAAAATGATTCCATGTACATTACTATCTGTCAGTCATGAATTACCCACACATTCCTGTAACGTATAATAGGGCAAATATGACATGACCTCATGTATTTACAGATTACTCACTGTGCATGTATGGTGACGTCCTGCAAATAAGAACTACTATTGGAGCAGTCAAGCAAACAATGAGAAATTTCATTTGCATGCTCCAGCAATAGAATTGAATGAGGATGGAAATTGCATGTGGCTCCCTGAGCGACCTGACTGGATGGTTAAAGAGGTGGTGTTCATTCCGCAGGGAGCGAAAATCACTTTGCCTGCCACTGTCTGCATGTCAGTATAATTACAACCACATAGGGGACAAGGGGAGGACCGGGATACCCAGTTGATTATGGCCTTAATAATATGCTGGAAATGAGAAGCTTTTCACCGGGTCTCTTGTGTGTCCGAACGAACTGGAGCGGTAATGTATGTATATTTGTCTTGTGAGCTGGATGTGGAGCTCTGCATACTGATTTCAAGGCTGCATATCCACAAAAATCAATTCTTTGGTTAATTCACAACACTAATTTTGGCTTGAAATACGCACCCGAAGGCTCAGGAATTGATCCAACTCCAAAATCGCACCTGTTTCTCTCCAATTCTCTCAAAATTTCAATGCATTTTTCAAGCTGCCTATCCTGCCATCTTCCAAAAAGAGGCATCTGGGGGCCAATCGCATTCAGCCACAGTTCTCCTCTGCGCTGCCAAGCTTTTCGCTGAAATTACCGCCAAGGGTTTTGTCACTCCGTCGCCTTTGGATGAGTGGCAGCTCTCTACAACTCAAGCAAAGCCCGCATGATCAGACACCAACAAGTTTGCGTGTGCGAGAGAGACAAAGCCGGGGTGAGAGAGGAGGAGGAGGCATATCTCGTCTCATGTTTAGCGCTAAATGAGATTGCCTGCATCTGCTCCCCGAAGAACCCTAGGAAATAAGACCGGCCCTGTCACTTTGTTCTTTTCTCGTCGCCTCTGTGATGCTCCACTTCTGCAGTCTGCAGAGAGGCGCTTTCTGACAGCCGAGAAGGTTTGACTTGTGTGCCATTGGGCACTTCCATAATTGTATATGTTTGAAACCAGAGTCGCTGCTTTGTGCATTATATTCTCCCAACCTGAGAAAATGTGGCTCTGATCTTTACAAGACACCCATCCGTCAGGGCACTTCACGCTCTGAAGTCTGAAATGAAAGCGGTTCTTTCTCCTGAGAGATGTTACTGAGTGTTTCCGTCACGTTAACTAGGTTGTATTACTCTGCTAAAGGCCATCTTTCTCTCTCTTTATGTGATCATGAATTCATGTTTACTCTCCCACATGTTTATTGTACAGATGTACTTCATCCACCAACTGCCTTTCTTTATTCAGATTTCACATCAGGTTCATGCCGTTTGACTGCGTGAAAGTGCTTCGATTAGTCTGTGGGATGGCAAGAAAAAAGGTGCAAGTCTCCTTAAGGAATTGCAACGATATAAATAATGTAATAAAGTCGGGTTTGGTTGGTTAGCTCAACCAGGTCTTTAACTCTCTAAGGACTAAGCCCTTTTTGGTCCGTTTTCTCTACTTTTACATTTGGACTTATAAACTATATGTAATGGAGATGGAACATTATGTGTTTGGTATCTATGGATTCAGAAGACCCTAAGCTAACATAAGCATGCATGTCAGGCTTGTGCAAAATTCAGAATTTCAGAATTGGCCAATTTGAATTGAATTGACTCCGCCCCCCAAGAAGTTGAATTTGAATTTGAATTGGAATGACAAGAAGTGGAATTAAATTCATGGCAATTCAAAGAAATTCCACACAGTCACACAACAGAAAGAATGTGTTGAATTATCAAATGTGTTGATAATTTATATAATATGCAATCCTATCTGATATACTGTATATTGTGAAGCTACATTGTTCAACACTTCACTTAAAATATCTATATGAATTTCTTAGAATTTGTATTGAATTGTAATTCTGCTTCCTTAAATTCAAATTCAAATTGTAATTCTAGATCCTGTTTTTGACATCAATTCAAATTCAATTCAAATTCAAGAATTGAATTGGAATTTAGTAGTCATTATCAATGCACAAGCCTGATACATGCAATTCGTTTATAAAGGAAGTGTGAGTGAAAAATGTGCAATATACCAGAGAATTTCAAAAAAAGTAAATTCGAAATTAAATTTTTGTCATTTATTTCTGAAAATCACACAACAACAGTTTTTGAACAAAAAATATATTTGTCAAAGCCTTTGGCAGACATGTGTCATTGTTAAATAAAATGTGTAAAGAACAATTAAAAATCTAACTAACCTAACGTTTTTCTTAGGAATGCTTATAATTTTCTAAGCAATGCTTTCTCCTCGTCACTCTCCATTAATTGTTCCAGAGCCCGTTCCACCGTAAATCGCTTACTGCTTGCCATCATAAAAGTGCTAAAATAATAAATAATGCTATAATTGTATGTATGTTTACAATGCGTCTGTTCGCTTTCTGTCTAACGTCCGGATTACATTTAGAACATACTTATTTATCTGTCGCTTAGTAATTATTTTTATCGATTTGAAATCTTGTTAGCTAAAGGCTATTTCAGTTGGGTTAGCTTTGTAAGTTAGTTTCTGCTGGTGGATGGTAGCTGGTAAAAAGCTTCTTTCTACAGTAGAGAGACATTAAAAAAGCCAAATATGAAACTACAAACAGTGTACTTGTAGTTGTCTGCATGCTGAATTGGAAGAAGGTGTTTTATCATTGAAAACTTCACACACTTCTCCTTTAGATTACATTTTTGCTGTTTAAATCAAACTCTGATCATCAGCTCAGACAAGGCCGCCTACAGAATAACTTTTTTTAAAACATCCCTCCCAGGGACTCTTCCACATCTTGCCTGGACGGTATGTAACACACAGACAGATCTATCATGCACTTTAAGAATTTCTTTCATGTTAACAATCAATTTGTCTACTTTTATTAAGGTCCAATTTTTTTTTAAAAATTTTGTCTGATATGTTGTTAAATAAATTATATATTTTATATAATAAAATGTAAATATTTTTAATAATAAATAAATGTTATGATAATGCATATTTAATTATAAAAGTAAATATTATTATAATTCATTATTTAATTAGAGAATTTATAAATAGTTGGTTATATATATATATACATAAATATTTTTTTAGTACTAATTTTTTTAGTATTAATTATGTACTAATTTCTTAGTAGATGGTATTTCACCCTTTTGCTAATATCTTAAAAAAATCTAATTGTTTTAGGTTTTTTATACTTTAAATTCACTACATCTATGGCAATGTTTCATCTCACCTCGCAAGACAGAAATGTACTTGCACGTATGGAAGGTCAACTGACATTTTTCTGCAGTCTTGTTAGATTCAAGGAAACATTGAGGAGATACAGTAGCTCGGCTGCGGATGCAGAGAGGCAGCATCTTACATTTTATCTGCATTGACATGGATTCATGGGTGTGTGGGGGCGGCGGTGAGGGCCTGACAGATTTTCACTGAATGTGAATTGATGTTTACTTTTTCACGAACGAATGAAACAGGCCTTTACACTATGCATGCCTCAAAGATCCTGTAATCCTACAGCAGTCTTGCTGGCTTTGGTGAATTCAGGCTACAATTAACACAGTGTGATTAAAAAAGCACACCGGGGAGCCTCCGCAAACAAAGCTGAACTTGCCACCGAGGCAATCATTTTGCACCGATTATTTATTCCTTTCTGCACCCTGAGCGCTTAGGAGAAAATCAATAACATATGCAAACACCAATCGCAAATCACTGGCTGTAAAATAAACACAGCGCAAAGACAAACAGAGAAATGAGTTTTGGTCACCGATGGAGCTGTAACAGCAGCCTGTAGGTGTTTCTCTCACAGAAATCAAGCATCCATGTCAAAAGCAAAAATAAATCAAAATATTGACTGTTCAAGGTGCCCCAGGTTGCTTAAAGATATCTTTTGGTTTGTTAACATCTTTCTCTTTCATATTGGGATTTTTCAACGGCTTACACTTGAAAATCACTTTTATTTATAAGAAATGTTGAAGAAAGGGGTTGTTTTAACTCAAATTTGGGTCAAATATGGACAAACCCAACTGTTGGGTTAAAAAAATGAATGAAAAGATTTAACCCAATGGCTGGGTCTGTCCATATTTGACCCATATTTGGGTTGAAACAACCCAGCATTTTATGTTTAGATAGCTTCATGCACTCGGTTAGACTTGTTTTTGGTAAAACGGAAGGTGTCAGTTGTTCCCATCACTACATTCTGTAATATAAGTACTATTCTCAGGATTTGTATGGGGGGAGTGCAGATTATTTCTGTTAGTGAATGCTCTTTTAATCTCCTAAAGAGACAAGGCGCTTACAGAGGCACGGTCAGCATCCAGGTCTTCATGCCGGTTGAGCTAGCATTAAGAAATACTGCTGCTGTGAGCTTGTAAATGAACCCAACGAGTCTTGAGATGAGCGGCTTGAGATGAGATCTGTCTGCTATTAGTTAAATGCATGCGAAATATAGACAGCCGAGGACTGACAGCGAGTCAGACAAGCACCCCGATTTAATAAAGGCATCTACTGAAAACTCTTTCTATTTTTATTCACAGCTGTCTATAAAATTAGCTCCATCGCTGCATTTACCTGCTTGAAATGTGAGACCCAAATTGCTTCGACACAAGGCTGCACAGTCTCGGTCTCAACCGCATCTGCCGTACTCTCAGCAAAATCGTGTAAGTGGCAATTTGGGCCTTATTGAACTGAGCTAAAAGCAGGGTAAGCTATTTGTCATGCTGTATACGCAGCCCCAGACAGCATTTCTGGGCTCAGGGTGGCTGTTTTATGAACTGGTATAGAGGGCATAAATGGATCAGACTCTGTGGTTGCAGATTCTCATTCTGTGTCACTTTAAGACACGGCCGGTTTATTTAACCTCAGGTTCTCTGTTTATTAGCAAAGAAGACTAATAATGACGTTAAACTAGCTTTTTAAGAGGTAAAAGCAAACTCTATGATAGAAAATAAGGGTGTAAATCATATACGATAATATTAATTCCAAGAGTTATGGCTGAACATTTCTTGTTCCTTACCATCTGCAAATATTGTTTTACACTAATCTTTAATAATCCATAGAATATCCTTCTTGTAGTCTGTTATTCCCTTTTCAGTGAAAAGCAAATCTTTAAGAGATACAATCATGAGATATATGATTTTTTTCTCTCTTGAAGGTTTGATTTGAGAGAAAGAATAAGAATATAGTATGGAATAACCTAAAGCATGTCTGAAGATAACACATCTATGTCCTTTGCAGAATGGGGTTATGCTCTCATCTGTGTCTACATCCATAGAGGCTTCACATTACACTGCACTCTAACAAGCCATTACCCAACGACCCCTACTCCACACGAAGAATCTCGTTAAATTAATTGTTTTGTAGAAAAAAGCATCTGGCATTATCACTGGGTTCTTAAAAGATGACATTTAATATTATTCTAAATATGTTTAAAAGTTTTCTCGAATAAAATGTCTGCAATGCCTAAAAATGAATTGTCTGTTGACCTTTTCAAGATCAGCTTGACAATTTCTCCTGAGCAATCGGAATTATTTATGAATCCGAACGTATCACTTTAAAAAAAAAAATTCAAGATTTGTAATCACAACATTTTTTTTCTTTTGTCAAATCAACTTAAATAATTTATTTAGTTCAGATAACTTATTATTTTGAGTTTCTGATGATTAAATCAATCTCCTTCATTGTATTAACTCACTTTTTCCATTTCAATCAACTTAAAATTTTAAGGCAACCAGGTTACTTCATTTTTTAAGTTAAACCAACAATATTTTATGAGCGCTAAATAAGGTGATCGGGTTGATGTGCGCGTTTATGTCACACGCTCAAATCAGAATAGATTTTTTTTTACATGCACACTGCACGAATACACCGCATGCTATTCTCCTAAATTGCTTCTGTTCTTTGATTTCGGGTCCTAATTAGGAGCCGACGAGCTGCTTATATTAATCAAGCAGTAAAAACGGCCCCTCCCCGCGCTCATCTGTGGATGAGAGTCTGAAACAAGGACTGGTGGGATGTTGTCCTGCTCCACTTCACAGACGATGAGTGGAAGGAGAGTTTTCTCTCCTTCCACACGACACGACACGACAGTCATTACACGACAGTCATTTGTGACACTTCATTCAACAACAACATTTACGTTTATTCATTTAGCAGACGCTATTATCCAAAGCCACTTACTGTATGAGAACAATAGAAGCAGTTAAACTAACAGTAGGACAACAATACGTAAGTGCTATGACCCCTCTCGCTGTCGAAAAAGATCCATTTTCAGCAGTTTCTTGAAAGTGGCTACTGACTCAGAAGCTCTGGTTGAGTTAGGCAGGGAACAGTCATGGTATCCGAGATAGAGATTTTGTGCCTCTTTGAGATGGTACCACAAGACGACATTCGCTTGCAGAGCGCAAGTTTCTGGATGGCACATAAGTATGAAGTAATGCGTTTAGGTAAGAAGGAGCAGTGCCAGTGGTTGTTCTGTAGGCAAAAGTCAGTGACTTGAATTTAATGTGGGTGGCAACTGGCAACCAGTGCAATTTTGTGAGGAGAGGAGTGACATGTGCTCTCTTCGACTGATTAAAGACCACTCTGGCTGCAGCATTCTGGATCAGCTGTAGAGGTTTGACCGAGCGAGCCAGGCAGACTGATCTCATGAAATGGCATATATAAGACATGCCAATTCGTATTTCCATTTTTGGCGCGCTATCAACACGCATAATCGCTTTTCAGCGTGTTTATGAACGCCGTTGACTTAATGTTACATTACTGTATATGACCTACCCCAATGTGATCTGTGAAGTTCAGTTGATCATCAATTACAACCCCAAGTTTCCTAGGCTAGCTGACCTTGATGGAGTTATAGATGACGAGCCTGGCTGAATGGAGAAGTTGTGATGAAGTGTTGGGTTGGCCGGGATCACAAGTAGCTCTGTCTTCGCAAGGTTTAGTTGAAGGTGGTGGTCCTTCATCCAGCCAGAAATGTCAGTGTCGACAGGCTGAGATATGAGCAGGTACCATCAGATCATCTTGCTGGAGAGGTAGTTGTGTCTCATCAGCATGTTTCTGAATCACAGTTCCTAGTTTTGTCATGTAGATGGAGAAGAGGAGTGGTCCAAGCACTGAGCCTTGAGGCACCCCGGTAGCTAGATGTTGGGTCTTAGATGTCAAACCTCTCCACAACGTCCCCTAAGGTCGTGTGTCCACCAAAGCGTTTTTAGCCAGCTGAAAACGCTAGACGCTCTGCTGAAGACGCCATGCTTTGGGCGCTTGAGAGCTTTTTGGCATCGCAGCGTTTTTCCCGTTGAGACGTTTCGTTGCTATGATACAGAATATCCGTAGCAGTTGAATGTTATGACAGTTGGTTGGTGTGGTATTAGTCCCGCCCCTCCTCCACTGTGATTGGACGGCTGGGTAAAATGTGACAGTGATGAGCGCTGCGTTTTATCCCAAGTTGAACATTTTTCAACTCCCAGCGACCAGTAAAAAACGCCGGGCGCTCGGCGCTTCAGCGTGAAAAAAAAAAAAACGCTCAGCGCCTCGATACGCTCATGGCGTTTAAAAAACGCGGCGCTCCCATTGAAAACAATTTAAAACATACGCCAGGGGCATGGAAAAACGCTTTGGTGGACACATGGCCACAAGACTTGAAGTGTATGTTTTTTGCATCATATGTCATTACGCCATTTCAATTGCATATGAGCAGTAGTTTTGTTTTTCAATCCGATCCTCTCAATCGGATTACGAAATGTTTAAACCACACCTTACAATCCGAATTAAATTTGAATTGGATTAGGCCAATTCATTCCGATCCGATTGACGTGATTACATCACCTTTGTTTTTTTTATCCCGAATGTGCGAGTAGTCCGATTACTATCGGATTATTAAGGTCCATGTAAACGTAGCACATGAATTATCACAAACATGTTTATATGTTTGTTCTAATATATCCCCTGAATATAGCACAGGTACAGTTCTTTTGTCTGATAGATTCTAATGGCAAACAAATTGCTCATTGCTGTGCTAATCACACCCAAACAGGAAGTATTATCAGATTTGTAATTTTCCTCTCACTCTCAGTCGGATCATCTCTACTTATTCATTTGAACAGCTTTTACGGCTCTTAACTCTCAGCTCAGCCTCCTGCGATCTGGATAACACACTCTGCTAACCTCTTTCTGAGCTCCTCCTGGTCTAGGACACCCAGACGTAGACAGAAAACTCTCTCCAACGGTTATATTTAGCAGGTCTCACAGACTGTACATCCACAGCTAGTCTGTTGTAATGCCTGAATCTGCTTATATGGTAAATGAGGATAAAGCTTGCGTGCCAGAACGGTGAGGATGGTGTGGCCAAGTGCAGACAGAAGGTGGTGAATGTACTTTCACAGGCTTATCCACACAAGGAATATCACACTAATGAGAGGATGTTTTTCAGAAGTCAGGTTTCTGTTTGGATGACTAGATGAAAGTCTATTGGGTTTTTTTTTTTTATTCCAAAAAACACGTTTTAGTATCCTCTCCACAAATGAGATATCTCAAGCATAGATGCAGTTAGAAAATAAATGGCCAATAAACATCAGTGTGAATTGTGCTAGTATGATGTGTGGCACTTAAAGATGGTTGTTCAGTAGAATTTACATCTCATACTGTCTGTGAATTTAAGCATCATCAAGGTAATTTGTTTTACATTTCTAAAGAGCTCTGTTATCAGCCTCACAGTGGAAAATGAAACCATATCCTGGGCCGGATTGGCATGGAATGGAACGGTTAAGAGAACAGTTTGGCTGACTGTGGAAAAGCGGCTTAATTTAAATCTAATTATGTTTTTTTGCTTCTTAGTGTGATTTTACTTGAAAAGTGATTGAGCAAGTAAGATTGAAGGTGTTATTGATCATGTTTGACACCATGAGAGAGAGAGAAGTAAGACAGAGGTAACAATTAGTCATGCGTTCATACAGATCAACCGGGGATTTTATTGGTTAATTACCTCTTCTCACTGCCTGACTTTATTTTCCTTTTAGTTAGAGGAAAAATATAATTGGCCTTCAGTTTAATTTCTTCAATTTTGCATTGTTTTCCAGTTTAATGTAATCTTATAATGACACTCTATATTTGATTAATGACAAAGAAATAATGCAGAATCTTAAAGTGTTTGGGGGAAACACATTACAAATAATGCCAGTTATGTAATCTGATTACTTTTTCAAGTAACTAGTAACACATTACTTTTAAATTGACAATGAAATATCAGAGTTATTTTTTCAAATAAGTAATGCAAGTACTTTGTTTCCCACTGTATTGACTGACTAGCCTGGTTCAACCAGACTCTAGCTCATTTCATTTCCACATAGAGTCTGGAACCGCTCCATTGAGAAACGTTTCCTTCCTTGTAGGCCGGTTCATTATTAAAGTTCAAATCTATTGGATCTGCCCAAAGTCACTCACGATCTGCCATAGCCAATCGCTAACGGGGTGTCGTGAGTGACGTATGTCACGCGCCGAAATGGCTGGAAACAACAAGTCCGAATGATCAGAGGATTACGTTTACAATAGGATTTCAGTCAACGAGCGGCGCAGGTTTTGTTAATCTAGGAACAATTATTAATTCGAAATGTATATTTGACACGAAGGACAGTGATATATTCATTCAACGGGGGAAGCTGTCTAATCATTACAAATACGCCGCTGTGGTCGTCTCTGACCTGCCGCAAATGCTGTAGCAGCTACAGTGAATGATCAGTCTGTCTCTATCTGCAGATGTGTAATAAACAACAATTTTTCATATTACGTCTTATTGTTTCTTAATTACCTTAATTATGGTCTTCAAAGTATGTGTTTGTACATTTTTATGTGGCATCTAGTTTTTTTTTAGTAAAACAAATCAACCATTGCCATCTAAAACTGAAAATCAAATATCTTCAAAGTATGTTTTTTCACATTTTTATTTATGACAATTATTTTTAAAAAATCACAACCAATTTGTATGATTTACAACATGTAAAACTGACACACCAACCTCCTGCACGAGTGCACAAAGGGGCTCAAAATGTTCTATTCATCACAAGAATCAGTAAATATACAGTTGGGAATATGAGCGACTGACATGACTCCTGAGCGGATCTTCAACAATAGTTTAGCAGCCAGGACTCGGGGCTTCCGAACTCCGCGAACACCAGGCTAAACCGTCCGTCCAAAATGTCACGGTCATCGTGCACGAACTGCCCAGCACAAACTTCCAAACTTTCTGCCTCCTTCACTTGGTCCTCAGTTGTGCAACAAGAGGTTAAACGATAACAATCCGGCTTTAAATTCTGTATATTCGGCAGTTTCTTTTCCAACAACGGACCGAATAGCTTTTCTCACGTCTTTCTCCGCTGCCATTACTGAACTCAAACTGACGCGCTTACATCAACGTCATCGTTCTCAGCCACTCCCTCTATTCGCTGATTGGTCCTACAAAAAAATGATTTCTGGAAACCTAAGGATATGGAGCGATCCCAGACGTAGTTACTGAAGTAAAATGAAATTGAGCGGAAGTGCGTGGGAGGGCGCAGCCAGGCTATTGACTGACAGCTCTCCTGTCCTGATGTAGAGTAAGAGCACAGGCGTTGTGTGTGAACATGATGATTATTGTAGATCTAGATCTGGATCTAAATGTGTGCATGCGTGTACTCATCTCACTTTCACAAAAAACAGATTCAGTATTCCTTAATATGAATAAAATCTGTGAAATGCAAACTACAAAATGTTAAATTACACAAATATACTTAATGTATTTAATCTCACTTTATTAACCAATGTCAATGTGCTAACCTTCGATGATACAATTCAAACATACACAGAAATAAATATCAAATTTTTCTATTTTTTTTTCTATTCTACAATACAGAACAACAGCCCAGCTGAAAGGTTTGTGTGAGCCACGCTCTGCTCCTTCAGCCTGAGGCTTATTCATTTCACTTTTCATGTGAAATGGCGCTTACATTTACCAAAAATATATTTAAAAACATTAAAAAACAAACTAGCAAGTAAAGTAAAAAAAAAGTAACGCTGAAGTAACGGAACCCATAAAAAGTAACTCAATATTGTAATGCATCAGTTTATTTTTGTATTAGATTTTCATTATGTTATTAAATAATAGTTTGAATCAGGACTCATGATCCCACATCACTAACCCAGTTAATGACATTAAAATTAACCTAGAAATGTCTCCATAAATATGCAGTATATCCTTTTTTCTGGGCTAGCCTGTTATTTTATTTTCAGTTTGTATTATTCGAGGGCTCTTGCTTCATTATAACAGCTGGCTCTAATAAACGTACATCTAGCAAGCGCCTAATGAAAGTCAGGGGGACATGTTGATGAAGAGGAAGATCTGTTTCCTGGGCTCTCACTGACATGCAGGTTTTTGATTAAAAGCTCGACTGCAGACTCGCAGTCTCAGGAGACACGGTGATACTCTACGAAGCATCTGGCTCAATTCACAGCAGAACTCACACAGCAGGAGACTCCAAGAGCAATTTACACTCATTTTACATTGAGAATAAAGAGATCTTGACAAAGTAATGAGCAAATAAAAATCCCGTGGGCTAAACAAACGGAAAAAAAAAGCACCACCAAATGACAGCTATATAAAAAATATGTTTTTTCTTTGTTTCACCAGGCGAGCTGATTTAATGACTGGTTCCCATTTGATTAACATGAGGACATCATTATGTTCGGATAACATTGGATGGTGAACTGGTACAAATACAGTGTGATGTCTGATTCCTCCCATCCTGCGTGTGTTCAGCACGACAAACCACGCATGGCCGTTGCCGTGGGAACAAATCAGTATTGCCAGTGAGCAGCGCAGTGCCAAGGCCTCGACTCGGATCAGTGTGTCCCGCTCGCCCTTGCCTGGGATCTTGTCAGATCCGGCATTGGCAGGCAGAGCACTCCCCGATCAAAATCTCATAGGCCCCGGGCCCCAGAAGAGCTGATGTGAATTGGCTTGAGTTTGTTTTCGCTCAGAGCCGGACCTCTCTTTTATTGCGCTAGCTTCAGTCTGACTGACCCTCTCAATACGACTTTAGATGTCTTTGTTCAGTTTACGTGTTCAAACTCATCAGGATGGAGGAGCAAATTAACTAGAAACTAAGAACTGACCCTACACTAATGACGCTTTTCCATTACCAGTACCAGCTCGGCTCAGCTCGCTTTTCGTTCTGTATTTCATTTCAGACAGTACCGCCACAAAATAGTACCTGGTCGTCATAGGGCTGGTAAGTCCCGCCCCTTCCACTAGCCCTGCTGGACCTCTAGGTTGAAAAATCGTCAATACAAGTGAATAAGAGAAAATTATTTTCTAATCCCGTTTGAATTTTGCAATGAATGTGAACATATGTTGTCTCTGAATTTTTTATATAACGTTTCGTGTAAAGAATGCTACAATTTAGCGGGTAGAATTTTCATACGGTTAGACTTTGTGTGAGAGCACTTTGTGGACTACAACTCTTTCGTTGTGTTTGATGTACATCACACCCACCAGCTCACAGATCCCGCTAAACATACCTGTGTCTTTGGTGCACTTCACCGCCTTCAACAAACTAGTTGAGCGTGGTGAAAACCGTGATTTGTGGAGGGAAAATGTGTTATGCGGCGACGTCACATATGCGACGTGTAGTCTTTCTCGTTATGTCTATTCCACAACTGCTAGCCAAAGAATCATAAAATATACTGTCAAACTCGTTACATGAGAAATTATATAAAAAATTCACTGGCAACATACAGTATGTTACATTCATGGCACAATTCAAACGGGATCAGAAAATAATCATTTTCTCTCATTCACTTGCATTGACGCTTTTTCAACCTAGAGGTCCACTTGGAGTTTTACGGATGGGCGGGACTTACCAGCTCTATAGCGACACCTATCAGTCCTTGTCGCCCTATCAATCTCTCGCAGGATCCTCTCCTAGGCCACCAAACAAAGGAAAGTCTGCACCTCCTCGTTTGACCACGGCGTATTTTTCTGAGTTGCCATAATAAAAATAGTTAGTTTACTAACTATCTCTGGCCAAACTATTTAAAAATAGTAGTCCATCTGGCGAGTGCAATGATGACGCAGTGACTGGTGACGATTCTCTCTGACCAATCAGCAGTCGGCATTGTTTTCACGTGACATTTTAGCTCGCTCAGAACCTCGCCGGAGGTGGTACAAAAAAAAGTACCTGAAAGCAGGAATAGGTACAACTTTTACGCAGTGCTAAATCAAACAAAGGCGAGCCGAGTCGAGTCGGGTCAAGCTGGTACTGTGTAGTGGAAAAGCGCCATAAAACTCCAACCGCTTTGGTTACTAGAGGTGTAACGATACACGTATTCGTATTGAACCGTTTGGTACGAGGCTTTCGGTTCAGTTTTCGGTATGCATTTTTGAACCGAACGGTTCATTGGACCATTTTTCCTGCCGACCAAAATTTCGTTATTTCAAATGTAGGAGCGTTGCGCGTGGCAAGCGCGCTCATAATGTAAGAGACGCTGGCGTGACCACAACATTGCCCAACATCAAATGGCAAATGTAATGTAAGCGGAACGAATCTGAGCTAACGTAGACTCACGGTGTTCCGGACGGCTGTAAATTTCTACTCACTGTGTTTCGGACAGGTAGAAAGAGTCATTTCTAATATATAACGCATACATCTCAACAACTATAAGCTGGGTTGGTCGGAAGCGAAAGAGGACGAGGCAAAGATGACACGGATATATATAGATGCAATGACCGTTAAGTGTTTATTTAAAGAATTTGCGGAAAACGGTCTATGAGTTGTTATGTTAGTTGCTATGTTACTCGTTATTGTGTGGTTGATGGACCGTTTATGAGTTTGGACCAATGCAGCGTGAGTCGATCTTAATCAAGCAGCACTGCTACTACACAGCCAAATCCAGTAAAGAAAACATTTTTATTTTTCAAAACACATTTTATTTTACATTTAAAAAACAATTTGCCACTGAAGTAATAACATCGCTGTGAGATATAGTGAGAAACATTCACATTTCTCCGTTAATAACGGATCAAACAGCACTGACGTGGAAACCAGGAAGAAACATGGTGCCATGAATGAACTATCCAGTGTCCACAGATCAGCAACATTCACCATGGGTTTACTGTATAACACTATACAGAGTTTGACAGGAATAGTAGGCTTTCAAGTAACATTACGTCGGTTTTATTATGACATTATGAATACAATTGCTGCCCTCAAATGTTAATCGGAACTAAAATAATGTCTATTACTACTACAATATTACATTTAATTTTGTCCAAGGAGCTGTTTTGTTTTATATGCTCCTAAGAAAGTATAGCTCCATCATTGCTCAAAGTAAAAAAATATCATATTTTATCATGTTAGTTTTAATAAAAATATAATTAAAAAAATTAAGGAAATTTCTCTGCCGTTTCTTTCTTTTTGCTGTATCGGAAACATACCGAACCGAATCGTGACACAAGTTTATCGTATCGAACCGAACCGTGAATTTTGTTTGGTTACTGTTGCTCGGATTAGCTTTATATGAAACCAATTACTTATAGTGTAGTAAAAAGAGCTTATAAAGTGGAAAAAAAGAAAGAAATGCATGTTATTCTTACGTGGGCTGGAAGTGTGATATTGTGAAGCAGTTTTGGCAGTAACATGATTAAAATCTGTGAAGATGACTTGCTTTGGTCAAAACTATCCAAACGGATGTAAGATTGTTTTGGAAAGTATTTGTGATTGTATCAACAGTTAAAAATAAAGTCCAATATCTTCAGCTTTCTATGGAAAACTTACAGATTTTTGTTTTCTTTTATTACAAATAATAATAATAATAATAATAATTTAAAAGGTAAATTATGCTAACCTCACCATGCAGCCTATTTTTCCTTTGAACTTTAAGTTTGTAAGTATACAACATGCTAGTTTTCAACATCAATAACATGAAATAAAGAGACAGAAATGTACAAATTTTTAGATTGAGAATTTTTTTTGCTGACTTGCTAGACTGGCTAAATTATATGTAATTATGTTATATGTAATATATATTTAACATATCGATTACACACACATGCATATAAATATCTTGTATATTCTTTTTCTCCAATCTTATAATCCAATAAATTACATGTAATTATGCTATATATAATTACATATTACATACATATAACAATACTATTTGAATATATATATACATATATATATATATGAAGAGTTCAGATGCAAAAGCCTCTAAGTACCATTTGAAATTTTCTTCTAGAATGATCATTTTTATCAAGCTTGTATATTTAAGTTCAGTAATTTCACTTAAATTGCAATGAGGATTACCTATTAATTGTCATTTAAGTGAAATTACTGAACTTGAATATATAAGCTTGATAAAAATGACCATTTTAGAAGAAAATTTCAAATGGCACTTAGAGGCTTTTGCATCTGAACTCTTCATATATATATATATATATATATATGTTTTTTAAATGTAATATCTATAATAAGTATACATAATAAGTCAAGGGATATTTTCCACCATATTTTTCCCAACTGAGGTTTGTAAATCATCATGTTACACATATGTCTCCTTAGTGAAACGTGAGGATAAATGTGTTTTCTCACGATCTGCAATCAATTTTGTACCAACTGGTTCAACCATGTGCTGAGTTACAATAAGCCAGAGGAGATCAAAAGTACACATTTTTATCTCACAAGAGTGATATCAGGCCTAATCTGCAGGATACACATTTAGTCTGTTCATCTGGACTAAATCTGCACATGCTCTGAATGCGACATTTGGCATTAAGATTACATATGGCCTCCTGGAAGCCTTGTTACACTTTCCCAAACGAATCTCAGTGCAGATGGAGCACTTTAATTGGCCATTGTTTTGACAGTCTCTCTGACTGAGTTAGGCTGAGGAGGACATCTCTGTGCATGCAAACTTCTCCCCTGGAGGACTGTGTGGTCCACAGGGACACGAGACGTACACAGACTGAATCAATCTGAAAAATGCCCCCGTCCCACTGCTCCATGCTGAATTAGCAGCAGAGGGACCACTTGTGCGTCTTGCATTGACCTGCTCACATGTGTTTAAATGAAATCCACCCATTTTCTTAAGCTTTGTAGGATTGAGTGGTGTAAATGATTGTAAATGAGAATGTATCGCTTGGACCATTAGTCGTTTCTCCCACATCTCTGTCTAGCAGTCGCCCTAGAGGTGATGATTCACCCATGGTGTACAGAGAGGGCGCGAGAGAAACGGCCACACACCGATCAATTACACACTCTCTAATGGATGCCTGTTCCACACAATCAACGCTAGTAATGTCCACTGCACTGATGCTTATCTAAAGGATAAAACAGCCCCGTCTGATAAGGTGAAGGTCAGTTATGAAGTAGCCATGGTTTTTAAGATTTAATGCATCTCCAAAATATCACAAGGCCACCTTTTGAAGGAAGAACCAAGGTTGAAACATAAAACTACTCGTTTTATTTGCCTCTGAACCACACAAATTACACGCATGTTTCTAAATTTCATTTCGTTCGACCAAATGAAGTCAGATTAAGAGGAACCTGTTGGCTGTTTCTTGCAATAAATGCCAATAAATGAACTTAAATATCTCTTGAAACTCAATTCACATTTATTTGTATAGCATTTTTCACAATACATAATTTCTAAGCAGCTTTATTTAGCTATATTATACTGTGTATATGTTTGTGTGTGTGACTCGTTCTACTATAAAATTACTTATTCCTTTGTCCGTATCCTAAATACACACAGTAGTAATTATATATATATATATATATATATATATATATATATGCCTGGTG